>NC_081552.1:20766883-20848741 GCF_963082655.1 Stomoxys calcitrans
AAAAAATCTTGGAAATAATTGGAATTTTAATTGGAATTGGAATTTTAAACGGATAGAGATATGGACACGAAATATTACAATGATGAGGTGTTTTCCAATAAGTATGCAAAATTGTTGGGTAACCTAGTAGGTCCCAAGGGTGATTATTGGGGCTTGAAAGTTGGTCACCTCGAATTGCTTGCCAAACCGTCATTTATGGGCCGATCAGTTTAATTATATAAAAAAAAAATTCTGAAAAAATAAAAATTTTCCATTTTTTATACCCACCATCGAAGGATATATTCATTTTGTCATTCCGTTTGCAACACATCGAAATATCCATTTCCGACCCCATAAAATATATATATATTCTTGATCAGCGTAAAAATCTAAAACGATCTAGCCATGTCCGTCCGCCTGTCTGTCACGCTGCAGTCTTCAAAAATAGAGATATTGAGCTGAAACTTTGCACAGATTCTTTTTTTGTCCATAAGCAGGTTAAGTTCGAAGATGGGCTATATCGGACTATATCTTGATATAGCCCCCATATAGACCGATCCCCCGATTTAGGGTCTTAGGCCCATAAAAGCCACATTTATTATCCGATTTTGCTGAAATTTGGGACAGTACATTGCCTTAGGCCCCTCGACATCCTCCGTTAATATAGCACAGATTGGTTCAGATTTGGATATAGCTGCCATATAGACCGATCCTCCGATTTAGGGTCTTAGGCCCATAAAAGCCACATTTATTATCCAATTTTGCGAAAATTTGGGACAGTGAGTTGTGTTAGACCCTTCGACATCCTCCGTCGATATGGCTCAGATCGGTTCAGATTTGGATATAGCTGCCATATAGACCGATCCTCCGATTTAGGGTCTTAAGCCCATAAAAGCCACATTTATTATCCGATTTTGCTGAAATTTGGGACAGTGAGTTGTCTTAGGCCCTTCGACATCTTTCTTCAATTTGGCCCAGATCGGTCCATATTTTGATAGAGCTGTCATATAGACCGATACGCTGATTTAGGGTCTTAGACCTATAAAAGCCACATATATTATCCGATTTCGCTGAGTTTTGGGACAGTGAGCTGTGTTAAGCCCTTCGACATCCTTCGATAACTTGGCCCGAATTGGTCCAGATTTGGTTATAGCTGCCATATAGACCGATACTCCGATTTAGGGTCTTAAGCCCATAAAAGCCACATTTATTATCCGATTTAACCAAACTTTGGGACAGTGAATTGTGTTAGGCCCTTCGACATCGTTTTTCAATTTGGCACAGATCGGTCCAGATTTGGATATAGCTGCCGTATAAACCGATCTCTTGATTTAAGGTTCTGGGCCCATAAAAGGCGCATTTATTGTTCGATTTCGTCAAAATTTGGGACAGTGAGTTGTGTTACGCTCTTCGACAACTTGGCAACTTGGCCCAAATCGGTCCAGATTTAATTATTGCTGCCATATAGACCAATATCTTTATTTAAAGTCTTGGCCCCATAAAAGGCACATTTATTGTCCGATTTTTCACACAGTGAGTGTTAGGCTTTTCGACATCCGTGACGTATATTGTTCAGATCGGATTGTTTTTAGATATAGCTAATCGTTTACGTATATACCAGAGGTGGTGGGTATCTAAAGTTCGGCCCGGCCGAACCTAACGCCTTTTTACTTGTTTTTTTGTAAACAAGTAAAAGTTCGAACCGTATGTACCCTCCACCATTGATCGCATTTGCCAAGTTCTTTGAATTAATTTGTCAAACATATATAAGCTATATCAAGTTATTGACAGATATGGACCGTACTTTTCATGCAGAACAAAACATAGAAAAATATACCGTCCAAAGTTTCAGGCAAATTGATTAATAATTGTGACTTCAAGAAGCTTAGATAGTCAAATTGGGAGATCGGTTTATACGACAGCTAAATCAGATCATGAACCAATTTGGAAGTCATACTAAAACGATATATGCAAAATTTCAGCCACATTGGTTAAAAATTGCGCCCTCTAGAAGCTCAGGAAGTCTAATCGGGAGATTGGTTTATGTGACAGCTATATCATGTTATGGTCTTATTTAGACCGTACTTGACGCAGTTGTTGGAAGCCATACCAAAACCATATGTGGAAAATAACAGCCAAATCGGATAAGAATTGCGCCCTCTGAAGCTCAAGAAGTCTAATCAGAATATCGGTTTATGGCAGTTTATATGGCACAGTTGTTGAAAGTCATAAGAAAATACCTTATGCAAACTTTTAGCGAAATCGGAAAGGAATCGCGCCCTCTAAAGCTCAAGAAGTCAAGACCCAAGATCGGTTTATATGGCAGCTAAATCAATACATGGACCGTTTTGCTAATAAGAAGTATTTGTTCAAAATTTTAAGCGCCTAGCTTTACTCCTTTGAAAGTGCGGAATGACGAAAGTAATAGACCATAACAATATAAGGCCCAAATGAAAGATATTTGGGAGTAGAGCACCAATATGATATCCACATTGGGGCGAAATATCTGAAAGGCCGTGCCAGCACCCCCAAACAGGACTTCTTTCCTGAACGTGCCAGTATAGGGCTCAGATAAATTAAGAGAGTGAATGACGGCGCAGCGGAGCGGGCCCTGCCCAGCCAGTTTCTATATGAATTATTATTTTTTTTTTCTATTACTAATCAAATCAAATTAATTTTTAATAGCATTTTTATCTAATTTTAGAAATAAAGTGGTACTAGAACCAATTAGAAAAAAATTTTAATTTCTCCTGATCTCCCTCTACTTCGAGGCCAGACATGCAAGGCTTCGTTTTCACAACAACTTTTCATCATACAAAATAAAATCTATATACAATATTGATGTGGTCCCATAACAAAACTCATAAGTACAACAAATAATCCAACCATAAAAAATAGAGAAAAATAGATAGAGAGAAATAACGCCCATGCTTTCACGTGCACCTAATATTGCCTTGAACCTAAAAACTGAAACAATAACTTAACTAAACCTAATCGCAATATGTCACAAAGTGAATAATAGTTTTTTAATATGATTTGTTAATAAAAATTTAAGAATAGCACTTTTCTTTGTGTCATATTAAATGAATCAATGAATATTATATGACACCAAAAATAACAACAAGCTTCCCCCCTCCAGCACAACAACTACTACATTTCCAATATTTGTGTAGCCTAAGGCTACACATCTCATTTCCGTTTCCTATGCGAATATGACATTTAAAAGAGTACCCAACCCTGCTCTGCTGAACGTTAAACATTTGAAGAAAAAACGGCTGCCATACATTTCCCTTTAACCCTGGATCCCTACGAATTGTTTGATTCAGAGACATTCTCTTTGTGGCACCATCACAATACACAACTCTTTGGGAATGACAACGACTGTCACCAAATGCCCAAACCTCTTGTCCCTTTCGCAACCCAAAAAACACCGAATCACACTGTGACTCCACACCACAGTCCAAGCATTTGAGTGCTGTGTAATGATGGTAGTAAAGTGGTATCCGCAAATTTATTAATTCACATAGCAAGGATTTATAGGAACTGAAAGTAGCCAAATGGCGTTCAGCTAAATGGCAACATATTTTATTGGTTGGTGGTAGGATCGGTGATTGGTTGCTTGGTATATGTTAAAAAAGCTATCGCTTTAGATTTATTTTGATGAGACATGTCTGCTTGAATTTTCAAAATTGTTTTACTTGTTTTTCCCCCGATTTTCCCTTCGTTGGTTCTTTATGATTTTAAGTGCTTTGAGAATATTAGCTTAGATTCTAGATTACTATTGGGAATAATTAAATTATCTCCATTTGTATAACACGCAAACAACAGCAGGTGTACATTTATAAAATGATAATAAATTTGGTAATTTGTTAAACAAGTTGTAGTTGCTGTTTCTGTTACAAACAGCAACATAGGGTGGTATATCGGAAAATACTAATAATATATAAAACTTTTGATTTTTAAAATATTCCAAATGTATTCATTGTTCTTTATAACCTCAACCTTGGGATAGAGGGTATACTAATTTCGTTATTCTGTTTGAAACACCTTGAAATATGCGTCTAAGACCCCATACAACATACATATTCTTGATCGTCTAGAAGTTCTGAGTCGATTGAGACACGTCAGTCCGTCCATCCGTCAGTCGAAATTACGATAGAGGTGGAACACGTAAATCTTGCCGCTAGAAATTTCCCACAGATACTTAATATAGATGTAGGTCGTTGGGGATGCAAATTCATATCGGTTCAGATACAGATATAGCTCACATATAAAACGATCTCCCGATTTGAACTCTTAAGCCCCTGGAAGTCGCAATGTTTGCCCGACTTAGCTGAAATTTTGCACGTAGTGTTCTGCTATGACTTCCAACAACTGTTTCAAATACGATTCAAATCGGCCTATAACCTGATATAGCTCCCATATAAACCGATCTCCCGATTTGACTTCCTGAGTCCTTACAAACCGCAATTTGTAATCGATTTGGCTGAAATGTTGCTCGTAATGTTCCGCTATGACTTCCAAACAATTGTGCCAAGTACGGTTCGAATCGGTCTATAACCTGATGTAGCTCCCATATAAATCCATCTTTCGATTTGACTTCTTGAGCCTCTACAAGCCGCAATTCTTGTCTTATTTGGCTGAAATTAAGCATGTGGTGTTCCGCTACCACTTCCTTCTGTTATAGCTCCCATATGAACCGATCTCCCGATTTGATTTCTTGAGCACTTATAAGCCGCAATTCTTGTCTTATTTGGCTGAAATTTTGCATATGGTGTTCCGCTATGACTTCCAACAACTGTGCCATGTACGGTCCGAATAGGTCTATAACCTGATGTAGCTCCCATATAAATCCATCTTCCGATTTGACTTTTTGATCCCCTACAAGCCGCAATTTTTTTCCGATTTGGCTGAAATTAAGCATGTAGTATTTAGTTATGATTCTCAACAACTGTGCTAAGTACGATCCTAATCGGTCTATAACCTGATACAGCGCCCTTATAAACCGATCTAATGATTTGACTTCTTGAATCCTTAAAAGTCACAATTTTGGTCC
The DNA here is from genome assembly GCF_963082655.1 of Stomoxys calcitrans. Taxonomy (NCBI): domain Eukaryota; kingdom Metazoa; phylum Arthropoda; class Insecta; order Diptera; family Muscidae; genus Stomoxys; species Stomoxys calcitrans. The sequence goes on from NC_081552.1 coordinate 20,771,919, forward strand.
GATTTGGCGGAAATTGTCATGCGGTGTTCTCTTGCGACTCTCAGCATCTATGCCAAATAGCTCCCATGTAAACCAGGGTGATGGAGAATCCTTGTTCGGTTCCTAGAAGTCTTAATTTATGCTGCTTTGACAGAAATTTAATATGTAGAATAAAATTATGCCCCTCAACTAATTTTTATACCCACCACCGAAGGATGGGGGTATATTCATTTTGTCATTCCGTTTGCAACACATCGAAATATCCATTTCCGACCCTATAAAGTATATATATTCTTGATCAGCGTAAAAATCTAAGACGATCTGGACATATCCGTCCGTCTGTCCGTCTGTCTGTTGAAATCACGCTACAGTCTTTAAAAATAGAGATATTGAACTGAAATTTTGCACAGATTCTTTTTTTGTCAATAAGCAGGTTAAGTTCGAAGATGGCCTATATCGGACTATATCTTGATATAGCCCCCATATAGACCGATCCGCCGATTAAGGGTCTTAGGCCCATAGAAGCCACATTTATTATCCGATTTTGCTGAAATTTGGGACAGTGAGTTGCGTTAGGCCCTTCGACATCCTCTGTCAATTTGGCCCAGATCGGTCCAGATTTGGATATAGCTGCCATATAGACGGATCCTCAAATTTAGGGTCTTAGGCCCATAAAAGCCACATTTATTATCCGATTTTGATGAAATTTAAGAAAGTGAGTTGCCTTAGACCCTTCGGCATCTTCCGTCAATATGGCTCAGATCGGTTTAGATTTTGATATAGCTGCCATAAAGACTGATTTCCAGATTTAAGGTTTTGGGCCCATAAAATGGTCATTTATTGTCCGATGTCGCCGAAATTCGGGACAGTGAGTTAAATTAAGCCCCTAGACATACTTTTGCAATATCGCACAGATCGGTCCAGATTTGGATATAGCTGCCATATAGACCAATATCTAGGTTTTAGGTTTTGGGGCGATAAAAGACGCATTTATTGTCCGATGTCGCTGAAATTTGACACAGTGAGTTTGGTTAGGCTCTTTGACGTCCTTCTTCAATTTTGCCTAGATCGATCTAGATTTGCATATAGCTGCCATATAGACCGATCTCTCGATTTAAGGTTTAGGGCCCATAAAAGAGGCATTTATTGCCCGATTTCGCCGAAATTTGGGACAGTGCTTTGTGTTATGCTTTTCCACATGTTTATGCAACTTGGCCCAAATCGGTCCAGATTTGGATATAGCTGCCATGTAGACCGATATCTCGATTTAAAGTCTTGGCCCCATCAAAGGCGCATTTATAATCCAATTTCACTGAAATTTGACACAGTGGCTTATCTTCGGCTTTTCGACATCGTGTCGTATATTGTTCAGATCGGTATGAGGTATATGAGTATAAGGTATGAAATTTTCACCGAATTTTGATGAAAGGTGGTTTACATATATACCCGAGGTGGTGGGTATCCAAAGTTCGGCCCGGCCGAACTTAACGTCTTTTTACTTGTTTTTTTTTTTTTTTTTTGTATACATTTTTAGCAGAATCCATGGTGGTGGGTTCCTAAGATTCGGCCCGGCCGAACCTAGCATGCTTTTATTTGTTTTGTCTTTTTTTCGTGCTTGCTTTTTTGTGGCACATTTTTTTTTACTGGTAGAAATTTTTCCCGACAGTTCGGAAGGAATTCTAAACGATGTCTGAACTCGTTGTGTTTGTCTTTTTTGTGCTTGCTTGTTTGCATGTTTTTGTTTGTGAAACGTTGGATGCTGCCACCGTTGCACAGAGGTATATCTTAAAAAAAAAAATTTCAGGCGGGGTTATTCCATGCTGGTTACATTTGTGAGGTACTATGCCGTGTAATAATTTTTCCCGTTCGGACTCGCCTAAAAAAAGGAGACTCGTCAGAAATCAATAGTCGAGTCGGAAAACAATTCGAATTTTAAAGGAATTCTTATGTACTTTCGGTCAGAAATCGATAAGAAAAGTCGGAAAAACACCTCCACATTCATTGGGACGCAACATCTGAATTCGGTCGGAATCTTAATGACAACTCTATATTTCCTTCCGAATTGCCCATAATTTTGGTATTGAATTCTGTCAGAATACGGTGCGAAGTGTTGAACAGTGAAAAATTCGAACAGACTTCAGATCCAATTTCGGATGAATTTGACGAATTTTCGTAAAGAACCCAATTCTGAATGTTTGGTTCACTGGGTATGCACATACACGTAAGCCAGTAATCGACTTGTGGTGCACTTTAATTATTAAGTAACCTCGAAAAAGAAAATCAAAGTTAGAAATTCCGTGCTACTTAGAAGACCCTTAATTGTTTTGCCATGCCACTCCCCTAAGATGGTTAATTTCTGGTAAGTGTCTCCACCTAAGTGCCGGTATCTGTTAGCCGCGAAAGCTAGTAAATGCTCCAACGACTCATCATCTTCCCCACATGTTCTACACATGCTATCACTTTCCACACCTATTTTGCATAGGTGAGCTTGTAGTCCTATGTGCCCCGTTATGATACCGAAAGCTATATTGACCTCCTTCTTACTTCCTTTCGGTAATAGCCTCATCTTCTCACCATCCGGATCTTTTCTATAGGATTTATACCGTCTAACCAACCGTTTTGCTGTTACACAGTGTTGCAGAGCGTTCGTCGCCTTAACTCGGACTGCGTCGAGACGAAAGGCTTCGGATTAACCAAATTTTTTGACGGCAGTCCTTTGCCTTTACTGCCAAATCGTCTGCTTTTCCATTCCCTCTTATTCCGCTATGGCCTGGCAACCAAATGATGCGGATCGTGCCATCCTCAGAGAAGACGTTAATCTCCTTCTTACACTCCAAGACTGTTCGTTACCTTACCGTCCTGGTTGTTATTGCTGTGATGGCCAGTTTACAGTCCTTAAAGATGTTCACACTCAACGTCTTCGCGTTGACACCACACCACCTCACGCATTACGGGAAATCCCGGATCTCCGCCTGCAGGACTATATTATGGTCCGGCAGTCGAAAACAGATCTCAGTCTCTAGTATCTCAATGTAGACCCCCAATGCCACTCTGTCCTCTATCAATCTGTGTAGATGGTAAAACCAGAGTTTCGTCAATCGAAGCAATGTCTCACACTCGACCTCAAGTGTCATCCCAGGACTCCGATTTGAAACTTTTTCCCTTCCTTATAATATTAAAATAAATTATAGTAGCCTGCTAATGTTCACATCCGCCAATTCAGATACAATAACATTGAGTGAGACTTGGTCCCATTGCCTGTTCAAGACAGATGTGCAGCAGGTGTACTTACAGTTTCTGTAGAAATCGTTTCTAGCAAAATTAAGTCTTTCTGAGGAGGATCTCAGACTATGTTGCACCGACACTGCATGGGAATTGGACATTCAGTATTAGTTTAACCAGAGAGGGATGAGTGGATAGCGAAAGACGGTTTTGAGGATGAAAAGACCTCGATCCAAGATGGAGTCAGGAACGGGATTTGGGGTCTACTATGATGCACTCAATATCGATATGTCTTTTTCTCTTTGCTCAGGAACATTCCATCAGAGAACAGTGGAGATACTTCTCTCACATCAATCATTGCTATCGAATACAAGTTTAAACTCAATGAGAAGGCAACTCCTTTTTGGTGCCGAGTTCGAACGGCTTGCCGCAGAGAGACACCGCTTAGTAGAGAGGGTAAGTAACTCACAAGCGTCGCAAGCTGTAGGAGAGAAAACCACCGCTGAAAACTTTTTCTGATGTTTTCGCCGGGATAGGAACCGAGGTGTTCAGATTCAAAGGTAGATATGCTAACATCAGAGCTACGATGAGCTACAGAGACTAACCGTCCTCAAAACTCAGAAATTATATGACTAGCGGCGCTCAAGGCCCCAAATTCGAGGATGGTGAAGTCGAAGGGTGTGTCGTATTGTTGAAAGTCCCTAGATAGGCTCCGGCTTTATTATGCGACGCTGACAAAATTTCGCGGACATGATGGGATTCAATGAAATTGAGATAGCGGTCGAATTCACCAGGAGGAGTTCGTCGGCATAGAGCAAACCAGCTGCCGGTTTTGCTTACGTGCCATTTGTCGAGCTACTGAACTACTATGAGTAGATTGGTGGCGAGATGGGACTTCGTAGATGTGTATCACACCGCTGGAGCGCTCTGTACTGTCATCAACCGGAGGAGGACGAAGGAGTTACTGGTGTTTAATAAAAGGTCGCTGTGCATCTTGACAGGGGTCTTAACCGAATACTAGATGATTTCTGCAGGAGTTTCCTTGACGAGGAGGTGACTATCGAGCACTCATTCTGTTGATTTCCGGGTCTGCAGGGCCGCAGGGTGTTCTTTCTGGGGACACGATTTTTTTGCGATTTGAGTGATCTGGTGAACATACATCTGGGTAGTCTCCTAAGATTTGTGGACGAGCTCACCCTTCGTTCTAGTTATCCATGCTTCCTGTTTCTTCATTTGTGAATAACCTCTTGATATGATACAAGGTTTCACATCTTCTTCTCTTTCTTTCTCTCTAGGGTATCACAATGGGCCAAACTAGCCTGCGAATGAACTCACCTAAGGGTCACCATTAAACCTTACCTAACTTAAGTCTGTCAGCAAATTTTCCAAACAGAACTGCCTTGACGCACTCGATGAGTATGACACCTGTTCTAGCCAACAACAGCAAATCGCTAGACCTCTTCAAGTCTAGATTGAGGCACATAATTTTGCAGGCCACCGTAGCACAAAGATTGGCATGTCCGAACAACATCACAGAAAATTTTCAGCGGTGGTTATCCCCTCCAAATGCTGGAAATATTTGTGAGGCACTTCGCCATGTAAAAGCTTCTCCCCAAAGATATGCCGCACTGCGGCATGCCGTTCGGACTCTGCTGTAAAATGTAGGCCCCTTCACATTGAGCTAAAATGTGAATAGAACATCTCTCATTGATATATGAAAAGTGTGCCCTGTTCCTTAATGGAATGTTCATGGGCAATTCGAAATCATTTCCAATTCAAAAATTAATTGATTCAATTATGTTTAATGAAACATAAGTTTTTTTATACCCACCACCGAAGGATGGGGGCATACTAATTTCGTCATTCCGTTTGGAACACCTCGAAATATGCGTTTAAGACCCCATAAGGTATATATATTCTTGATCGTCATGACATTTTAAGTCTATCTAGCCATGTCCGTCCGTCTGTTGAAAGCACGCTAACTTGAAGTTTTGCACAAATGCTTCTTAATAGTGTAGGTCGGTTGGGATTGTAAATGGGCCAAATTGATCCATGTTTTGATATAGCTGCCATACAAACCGGTCTTCGGTCTTGACTTTATGAGTTTCTAGAGCGCACCAATCTTATCCAGTTTGCCTGAAAATTTGCATGAGGGGTTTTGTTATGTATGGTCAAAATCGGATCATGTAGCTGCCTTGTAAACCGATCTCCTGATTTGATTTCCTTAACCCATACAAGCCGCAATTTTTGTCCGATTTGGCAAAAATTTTGTACGTAGTGTTCTGTTTCAACTTTCAAAAACTTTGACAAGTACGGTTCAAATTGGCCTACGAACTGATATAGCTCCCATAGAAACCGATCTTTCGATTTGATTTTTTGACCCCCTGGAAGCCTATCTCCCCATTTGCCTGTTTGCGTACATACAAGCCGCAGTTTTTGTCAGATTTGGCTAAAACTGTGCACACACTGTTCTGTTACGACTTCCAAGTACTGGTCTCCCATATAAACTGGTCTCTCGATTATCCTTGTTCCGTTCCCGGAAGGTTTAATTTTTGCTGGTTTGACAGGTGTTTGGTATGTAGAATAAAAAAAAGTATGCCCTTCAACTAAATTTAGCTCGTATACATTTTTAGCACACTTAATGGTGGTGGGTTCCCAAGATTTGGCCCGGCCGAACTTAGCATTATTTTGCCTTTTTAAGACTGTAACGTGGTAACAGCAGACAAACGGAGATAACAAAATCTTCTTAGAATTTAACGATGATCAAGAATATACCCCATGCTTCAGTGGTGGGTATAAAAAAGTTGACATGAGAATGTTTAATCCTTTGTTCCAATTGTTCCAATAACCACCAAATTAGCTGTTGTACAGCGTATTGATCACATTTTTCTCAAAAAAAAAAAAAAAAAAATGATTGTTTGTTTCTCTTTGAATTTTTGATTGTAGCCATTAGAGAGGGTCTAGCTTCAATCTCGAAAAATCCATTTCACTTTGCACCCTGCCCAAATTACATTCCCCATAGCAGTAACAACAAAATATCCAACACCATTCGTTTGAACGGCTCTTGTCTAAATAGCAGCGTGTGAACTATTGTGGTGTCATGATGCCATATGCTATGAGTGTTTGAGGGGTATTCTGTGATTCCAGCGACCCAAGCTGTGGCATTTTGAATAGTGTAACACCATCCAAATGCCAAAGATCAAAAACCACCCATACCCAAAAATCCTACAGACTAGTGGCAGCATTGACAAGTGGCTTAAGCAACAAACAAATGTTCGTATTCGCACAGACAGCGGGGAAAGCAGCAGGCTAAACATGGGGATGAAGGATAAGTGAGTAGCAGCCCAACAATTGGAATAGGAATTGAAATCGAAATTGAATTGTACTCTGGTATAAAATGAAATTGGGTGGGTGAGTGAGTGAGGCAGTGAGTGAATGCATGAATGACTTGGTGAATGAATGAGTTTTTGCTATGGCTGCCAAACAGCAACAATGGCAGCAACTACAATAATAACAAAAACAACAACTACAACCATCAATCATGTGAGACTACATTTAGCAACAAAAACAAAAAATGAAAATAAAGAAAAACGAAACACATTTAATTTCCTTTTACAGCAGCTGCCTGGTATTATATTGTCTGCTTTCCAACTCTTGGCAACATCACTAACCAAGTAATGTTGTAAAAGTTCATCCCAAAAAAAGCAAAAAAAAAACAAAATCGGGAAATATATAAAAAAAACACAAACACATACACACTTAGAGACTTCCAAAAGAATGAACACATTCATACACACCAATATATTGCAAGAAAAGTTATGGTTTCTTATGAGCATTACTATTGGCGGCGTTATTGTTATTTCGGCGAAAGTCACTAAGATTATGAAAAAAGACGAAGTATTCTGCCAGGATGGCATAGTGGTGAAAAATCGTTAGAAGCAGCAATTTACCAAGACCGAGGTCTTCTGTTCGCCAGGGTGTGATTGTGAAACAATGCTTGTAAATGGAAACCTGCATTAATGCCCCAAACGAAAATGACAAAAACAAAAACCCCAAAAAGTACTAAGAATAGTACTTGGTTGTTGAGAAATAAATTGAAAAAAAAAAACATGTGTTTCTATGAAGTATCAAGGATACATTTGAGTGAAATTGAAGTAGAAACTTTTGGTTTTTGATATAAGAGGTAAATCTTTAGGTAGCGAAAAACAAGTAAGAGCGTGCTAAGTTCGGCCGGGCCGAATCCTATATACCCTCCACCATGGATCGCATCTGTCGAGTTCTTTGAGCAGTAACTCTTTTTAGGCAAAAAAATGAATAATGAATAAAAACGGAGGAGGAGCTATATCAAGTTATAGTCCGATTCGGGGTTCAAGAAGCAAAATCGGGAGATCGGTTTAAATGGAAGCTGAAACAAGCTGTAGATCGATTCAGACCATATTGCTCACGTATGTTGAAGGCCATGGGAGAAGCCGTAGTAAAAAATTTGTGAAAAATCAGGTGAGCATTGCGCTCTCACCCTCAAGAAGGCTCAAGAAGTCAAGATCCCAGATCAGTTAATATGGCAGATATATCAGGTTATGTACCCATTTGCGCTATACTCATCACAGTCACATCAAAACACCTCAGGCAAAATTTTAGCCAATTCGGATGAGAGTTGCGCCCTCTAGCGGCTCAATAAGTTAAGATCAAAGACCGGTTTATATGGCACCTTTACCAGGTTATGGACCTATTTGGACCAAACTTCGCACAATTCTTGGAATTAGTACCTAAACACCACGTGCAAAATTACAGCCAAATCGTATAAGAATTGCGCCTTCTTAAATCTCAAGAAGTCAAGACCCAAGATCGGTTTATATGGCAGCTATATCAGGTTATGAACCGATTTCAACCATACTTAGCCTAGTTGTTGGAAGTGATATCAAAACACTAGAGGTTCAAGAAGTCAAGATCCAAGATCAGTCTATATAGCAGCTATATCAAAACATGGACCGATTTGGCCCATTTACAATCCCAACCGACCTACACTAATAAGAAGTATTTGTGCAAAATTTCAAGCGGCTAGCTTTACTTCTTCAAAAATTAGCGTGCTTTCACAGACAGACGGACGGACATGGCTAGTTCGACTTAAAATGTCACGACCATCAAGAATATATATGTATACTTTTTGGGGTCTTAGACGCATAGTTCGAGGTGTTACAAACAGAATGACGAAACTATTGTAGTACAGGGTGGCTGATGAAAGCCGCTACCAAAAAAAAATGTAATAACTTTTTTTCTATTTAATAATAATAATTTAATAATTAATTTAATTAATTAATTAATTAATTTAATTAATAATAATTTAATAATTAATTTAATAATTTAATTTAACATGAATAAAAGAAAAATGTATTCCATACACCGAAAAAAAAATGTAGCAATATTCATCATTGTAGCAATATTCATCAGCCACCCTGTATACCCCCATCCTATGGTGGTGGGTATAATAAGATTAAAATATTTCTTTGCCGTTATAAATACAGAATTTTGACAAAAGGCTCTAACAAAAAAGAAAATTTTAAATAGATTTAACATAAAATGCAAATTGGTTCACGAGCATTCTATTATGAAACAAGGTGGAAACTCCTTACATGTCAATGAGTGTTGTGATTTTCAGGTTTGAAGCTCAAAACCTGGGGTTCTCCTTTTTTTAAGACGACTCCAAGCGGCATGCCACAGGGCGACAACTATTTAAAGAAAAGTCTTTTCTTACCCACCACCATGGGTTGGAGGTATACTCATCAAGTCATTCCGACTTCCAACAACTGTGCCAAGTACGTTTCGAATCGGTCTATAACCTGATATAGCTCCCATATAAACTGATCTCCCGATATGACTTCTAGAGTCCTTACAAGCAGCAATCTTTGTCCGATTTGACTGAAATTTTGGATGCGCTATTCTGTTACGGCTTCCAAGAATTGTGCCAAATACGGTCCAAATCAGTCTCTAAACCGATAAGGCTGCCATGTTAACCGATCTCCCGATCTCTCCGTCCGTCCTTCTGTCGAAATCACGATAGTGATTGAGCGCGTAAAGCTGGCCCTTTGAAATTTTGCCTAGACACTTAATATTGTTGTAGGTCATTGGAGATGGCAAATGAGCTATATCGGTTCAGATTTAGATATAGTCTCCCGATTTGACTCCTTGAGCCCCTGGAAGCCTCACTTTTTGTCCGATTTTGCTTAAATTTTACAGATAGTGTTCTGTTATGACTTCCATCAAATCCGCCAAGTGTGGTCCAAATCAGTCCATAACCTGATAAAGCTCCCATATAAATCGATCTCCCAATTTGACTTCTTGAGTCCTTACAAGCAGCAATTTTTGTCCGATTTGGCTGAAAATTTTCATACTTTGTTCAGTTACGACATCCAAGAACAGCACACCAAATAAGGCCCACATCAATCTTTAACCCAAAATAGCTCCTATGTAAACCGGTCTCCAATCATCCTTGTTCGGTTCCTAGAAGCTTTAATTTATGCTGCTTTGTAGAATAAAATTATGCTTTTCAACTAAATTTATTTTGTATAAATTTTTAGCAGAGTCCATGGTGGTAGCACGCTATTACTTGTTTGGGCTTAGCAGAACACAAATGACACAATGTGGGATAGAATCGAAAAAAAAACTGGTAGATATATGCCGTTTGAGAATGGGTAGAGATATCTCTTTGAAATTTTAAACGGTTTCAACTGAGCTGCTAAGGGGATTCCAGGCTCTAGATGGTCCGGGCGCCTAACGAGATCATATGCAAAACTTCTAATCTTTAAATTGTCCAAGCGCCTCTAGGCAGGCCCTTTAAGTTGGTCACCACGGTATTATGAAAACTTGTTCGGTCTGCCTAACCTTCATGTGTGGCACGTTTTTCGTAATTCTTTTCTTGCTAGATGGTGCCCAAAAATCATTTGTGCCATTTGTCGTTCGATTGCCGCTAAAAGTGTCCAAATCCGATAATGCTGTTAAAGTTATGCAGTTTGTAAGTCAAAACTGTAAAAAGGAGAATTTTTAGCATTTTTGGCTTATTGTTTCATTGGGAGGTCGCCCATGACGCTGAATGGCTGTTTTAAATCCTAAGGAAAGGCAAAACTCGGGCGGGTGGGTATAAACATATTAAAAAGTTGCAGTTTTTTGTATAAGCTCAGTTTTCAAACAGTTTGCAAGTCCGTACTCAGAAGAGTAGTACGAAACAATTTAGAAGTATTTAAATTTTTGTTTGTATTATAACTGAAATCAATCTGGACCAAATGGTCCATTTGCAATAGGCAACTACCCACATCAATAAGAATTATCTATGAAAAATTGCATGCGGTTAGCTTCATTTGTTCGAACGCTATCGCTAACTGTTGAACGGACGGACGCATATGGCTGGGATGACTTTAAATGTGAAGACGATTGTGAATATATATATAAAGGGTGATTTGTTAAGAGCTATTGGAAAGTTTTTCAAAAAAAAAAAAAAAACACATACAATTCAGAAAAGTCCATGAAATCTTTATTTGAAATGTTAGAACGTTCCATATAATCCAATGTTTAAAGATTATTTCATGCAAATATTAACTGTGACTGCGCCTCAAATGGGCCATCCGCTTAGTAAAATACTTTTTCCAACATTTCGCCAGGTATCTCTCGAATAAATGCTTCATTGTTGTTTACCAATGAGTCAATTGGGCGGCGGGCTTGTATGTATAGACTTTAGACTACAAAAAGTTGTCTTAAGTCGTTAAATCGCAAGATCTAGTCGGCCAATTGAACGGTCCCTAACGTTAAATAAAATGTTCACCGAACTCGCCTCTCAATAAGTCCATTGTTAGGCATGCTGTGTGGCATGTGACTCCGTTTTGTTGAAACCATGTAGCATACAAATCAAGCTCTTGCATTTTGGGGGAAAAAAAGTTGGATATCATCTCACGGCAGCGCTTACCATTTACAGTTACGTTACGATTCGCATCATCTTTGAAGAAGTACGGTCCAATGATGCCACCAGCCCATAAACCACACCAAACTGTGAATTTTTATACCCACCACCGACGGATGGGGGTATATTCATTTTGTCATTCCGTTTGCAACACATCGAAATATCCATTTCCGACCCTATAAAGTATATATATTCTTGATCAGCGTAAAAATCTAAGACGATCTAGACATGTCCGTCCGTCTGTCTGTTGAAATCACGCTACAGTCTTAAAAAATAAAGATATTGAGCTGAAACTTTGCACAGACTCTTTTTTTGGCCATAAGCAGGTTAAGTTCGAAGATGGGCTAAATCGGACTATATCTTGATATAGCCCCCATATAGACCGATCCGCCGATTTAGAGTCTAAGGCCAATAAAAGCCACATTTATCATCCGATTTTGCTGAAATTTGGGACAGTGAGTTCTGTTTAGCCCTTCGACATCCTCCGTTAATATGGCTTAGATCGGTTCACATTTGGATATAGCTGCCATATAGACCGATTCTCCAATTTAGGGTCTTAGGCCCATAAAAGCCACATTTATTATCCGATTTTGCTGAAATTCGGGATAGTGAGTTGTCTTAAGCCCTTCGACATCTTCCGTCAATATGGCTCAGATCGGTTTAGATTTGGATATAGCTGCCATATAGACCGATCCTCCAATTTAGGGTCTTAGGCCCCTAAAAGCCACATTTATTATCCGATTTTGCTGAAATTTGGGACAGTGAGTTGTGTTTAGCCCTTCTACGCCTTTCGTCAATTTGGCCCATATCGGTTCAGATTTGGATATAGTTGCCATATAGACCGATCCTCCGATTTAGGGTCATACGCCCATAAAAGCTACATTTATTATCCGATTTTGCGGAAATTTGGGACAGTGAGTTGTCTTAGGCCCTTCAACATTCTCCCTCAATTTGGCTAAGATCGGCTTAGATTTGGATATAGCTACCATATAGACCGATCTCTCGGTTTTAGGGTTGGGGGCCATAAAAATGGCATTTATTGTCCGATTTTGACGAAATTTGGGACAAAGAGTTATGTTAAGCCCCTCCACATATTTCTGCAATTTGGTCTAGATCGATCAGATTTGCATATAGCTGCCATATAGACCGATCTCTCGATTTAAATTCTTGGCCCCATAAAAGGCGCATTTTTAATCCGATTGCACTGAAATTTGACACACTGACTTATGTTATGCTTTTCGACATACGTGTCGTTTGTAGTTCAGATCGGTTTATTTTTAGATATAACAACTAAAAAGACCAATATTTTGTTATACACAATTAAACAATGACTTGTACTTATCAGCATTTGGTCCAAATTGGATCATATTTCGATATAACTGCTATATGACATAAGATATGCAATTTTCACCGAATTTTGATGAAAGGTGGTTTACATATGTACCCGAGGTGGTGGGTATCCAAAGTTCGGCCCGGCCGAACTTAACGCCTTTTTACTTGTTCTGGGTGCATTGGTAGCTTTTGCAATTTTTCTGGATGATCTTCACTCCATAATCCACAATTCTGCTTATTTACGCACCCAACGAGCCAAAAATGAGCTTCGTCACTGAACACATTTTGAACACGATGGACTTTCTTAACAGAGCACGCATTTTGACAATAAAATTCAATTATTTGTAAGCATTTTTCGTTTTTAAGACGATTCATAGTTAAATTATAGACCAAACTGAAAATGTTTGACAGTGAAACAAAAAACAAAAGAGTATGTGAGCTGTTTAAACCAAAAATTTTGCAAATTTTGCCCATGAACATTCTACAGAGGCAAACTTCTCACATATGAGTGCAGTCCGATTCAAGTTTAAGCTCAACGATACGGGACCTCCTTTTTATAGCCGAGTCCGAACGGCGTGCTGCAGTGCGATACCTCTCTGGAGAGAAGTTTAACATGTCATAGTACCTCACAAATGTTGCCAGCACTAGGAGGGGAAAACCACGGCTGAAAAATTTTCTGATGGTCCCGCCAGGATTCGAACCCAGGCGTTCATCGTCTTAGGCGGGCATGCTAACCAGTGTTCCCAAAAAGATAATAGCTAAAAAGAATCATAATTTATATCTAAATCTGTATGGATTTTTTCGATGAAATTTTGCAATCGTATTTGGATGTCAAATAAAACACCAAATGTCAATTTTGTTGAAATCGGACCAAAATTGTGGCTGCTAAAGGCTTAAAAGTCAATATCGGATGAAAGATATATATGCTTTATCTGAAACTGAACTGATTTTTTTCAAAATCAAAAGCTTTCGTCCTTGGACCAAAAAAGTGACATGTGCGAAATTTTCGAGCTGATTGGTTTGAACTCGAGGTAAATACGGTCTTATAAGTGTTACTCGCACAATACACATATATGGGAGCTATATTCAAAATTTTTAAATTTTTAGCTACTACCGACTTATGAAATTGAAAATTTTAGCTACTACCGACTTATAAGTGCAAATAGGGCGATACATATACAAGGGAGCTTTATCCAAATCTGACCCGATTTTGATGAAACTTAGCATATATGTTAAAATCGGTAACAAAACAATTCATTTCAAGGTTTGTGCAGATTGTGGTTGAAAATTTAAGCTACTACGGGCTAATAAGTGCAAATCGGGCGATACACAAGGGACCTATATCCAAATCTGACACGATTTTGATGAAATTTTGCATTAAGCGGTGGTATAGGGTATACAAATCAATTTGTGCTTGGTCCGTATAGACTCAAAAACGGCTGAATCGATTTTCTTTAAATTCTCACAAATGGTGCAGAATTTTCCCTTGGTGAAAAAAAGCTTCTTAATCTTTTGATATCTGAAGGAGGGGCGTGCCCTCGCCCTTACCATAATTTCAAAAACGCCAAATCTCTCTCCACACTCATAGAAAAAAATTTGCTGAAAATAGCAAACACTGTCTGCTGAATATTAGTGGTTAGGCTAAAGACCTATTTGAACCGTACTTGGCACAGTTGTTGGAAGTCAATACCAAACACTATATGCAAAATTTCAGCCAAATCGAACAAACATTGGGCTTGTAAGGGCTCAAGAGGTCAAATCGGGCGATTGGTTTATATGGGTGCTATATCAGGTTCTTGACCGATTTGGACCGTATTGAACACAGTTGTTGGAAGTCGCAACGAAACTTCACAAGCAAAATATCAGCCAAATCGAACAAAAATTGCGGCTTTCAGGGGCTCAAGAAGTCAAATCAGGAGATCGGTTTTTATGGGAGCTATATTAGGTTATAAGTCGATTCGAACCGTATTTGACACAGTTTTTGGAAGTCGTAACGAAACTTCACAAGCAAAATATCAGCCAAATCGGACAAATCGGGCAACCCAATAGATCGATTCGGACCGTATTTGGCACTGTTATTGAAAGTCACAACAGAACATCAGCAAAATTTCATTCAAATCGGATGGAAATTGCGGCTTCCAGAGGCTCAAGAAGTCAAATCGGGAGATCATTTTATATAGGAGCTATATCTAATCTGAACCGATATGGCCCATTTGCAATCCCCAACGATCTACATCGATATATAGCAGCTAGCTTTACGCGTTCGACCCTATCGGAATTCCGAATTTAAATTGAAAGATCGGTCTATATGGTAGCAATATCCAAATCTGGATTCATCTAAGCAAAATAGAAGAACGATGTCAACTCACTGTCCTAAATTTTGGCGAAATCGGACAATAAATGCGCCTATTTTGGGGCCAAGACCTTAAATAGATAGATCGTTATCCAAATGTGGACCGATCGGGTGTCACATTGAAGAAGGATGTCGAGTGGCCTAACACAAGTCATTATACCAAATGTCAGCAAAATCGGACAATAAATTTAGCTTTTATGGCCCTAAGACCTCAAATCGGCGGATAGGTCTACATGCGGGCTATATCAAGATATAGTCCGATATACTAGATCTTCGAACTTAACCTGCCTATGGACAAAAAAAAAGAATCAATATCTCTATTTCTAAAGACTGTTGCGAGATTTCAACAGACAGACGGACTGACAAGGCTAGATCGTCATAAATTTTTACGACGATCATGATATATTATACTTTATAGGATTGAAGGTGGATATTTCGATGCATTGCAAACGGAATGCAAATGCAAATTTTGCCCATGAACATTCCACTAAGGAAAAAGGGCAAACTTCTCACATATCAATGAGTGCAGTGCGTTTAAGTTTAAGGGCCTCCTTTTTTTTAGCCGAGTCCGAACGGCGTGCCGCAGTGTGACACCTCTTTGGAGAGAAATTTTACATGGTATAGTTCCTCACACATGTTGCCAGCATTAGGAGGGGAAAACCCCCGCTGAAATTTTTTTTCTGATAGTCCCGCCAGGATTCGAACCCAGCCGTTCAACATCATAGGCGGACATGCAAACTTTTGCGCTACGGTGGCCTCCGACAAGGCTGCAAACTGATTGACAAAATAAATATACCTCCATCCTTCGGTGGTGGGTATACCAATTTTATGTTAAATATTGGTGGGGGTAACTGGTGTGTGGGAGACCACTGTAGCGCAGAGATTAGCATTTCCGTCTTTGACGCTGAACGCCTGGGTTCGAACCCATCAAAAAAAAATATTTCAGCGGTGGTTATCCCCACCTAATGCTGGCGAAATTTAGAGGTACTATTTTCTCCAAAGAGGGGTCGTAATGCGGCACGCCGTTCGGATTCGGCTTCAAAAAAGGAGACTCCTTATCACTGATCTTAAACATGTATCGGACTGCATTCGTTGATATGTGAGAAGTTTGCCCCTGTTCCTAAGTGGAATGTTCATGGGCAAAATTTGCATTTTTTTCCTGGAGGTACCGCCCCAACCCCAAAACCCGCAAACTGAATATATGGACCAATCATGCCAATATGGAACTCAAATAAAAGGTATTTGAAAGCAAAAAACGAATTTGAAAGTGAAAATGTGGAGCTAAGTGTTTTAGAGGCCATTCCACCGCCCAAAAAAAAAAACACTAAACCGTATATATATTTGCCGACCATAGCAATATGGGACTCAAATGAAAAGTATTTGCGAGAAGAGCACGAATATGTTTTCTATTTTCAGGGTCAAGTGTCTGGGTTGGCACCCCACGCCCAAAAAACACCGACAAACCAGACATATTTATGTACTATGGCAAAATGGGACTCAAATGAAAAATTTTTGAAGTAGAACACGAATTTGATATCCACACTCAAGGCAAAACATCAGAGGAGGCTTGCAACGAGCCCCAAATAGCTCTTCTTTACCGACCATGGCTATATAGAAATCTATCTCTATGTCATAATAAGAAATTTTTATGGTTTTTTCTTTAGACAGGCGTTGTACCTCATGTTGTATAAATTTTGTTTTTAGTTTGGTTTGGCTTGGAAGTAAATCATCTTCAAAAATTACATTTTGTCTCATATTTTATGAGTTAACAGCCTTGTAAATTTCTTCATCATAGTTGTTATTATTGTGCTCAACTTCAAACAAAAGTTTTCCCACTTACCCTAGCAATGTTCGTCCTTAGAGAAAATTATTTGACTCTCCAAGGATATGCTGTGATATGCTTACGTATATGAGTAAACTGTTGGATTGTCATATCAAAAATGGTCCTTCAAATATTTTAATCAATAAGAGCAGGCCCGGCATTTTTACTCACACCTTATGTAAAGCTCTGCTTTATTGATTTTTTTCGCAATACCCCAAACTCACCGCTCCCTTCTCGCCCTCCCTCTAACCTGCAAACATTTTAAACAAAAATATAGAGCTAAGAATATTTGCAAGGTTTATGCGTACACATATACAGAAAGGGCCCTTGCTTTGGGGTCCATAGGTTTGCGTCATGTGTGTGTGTGCGTGTTTGTGTGTGAGTGCGTTAGTATGTTGGTATTTCAGTCTATATTTGCCAACGATATTTGGTAATTTGCCAAAAACAAAAACTATAGGCTGCCTGCTTTCAACATTTTGCAAATGCTTTTATAAAGCGCATATCTACACTTAATAATGAATGTCGAATAAAACAAGAACAACAGCGACAACAACTACAATATAATAAAACCAACAAAACAACCTCCATAAGCACGCACTCATTCGCCTAACATAGCCATGAAAAAATGACAAAGCCAAAGCCATTGAAAACAAGTACAAAGGCGTTAAGTTCGGCCGGGCCGAACTTTGGGTACCCACCACCTCGGGTATATATGTAAACGATCTTATTGCAAGATCCGGTGAAAAATGCATTCCTTATGCCCCTTATGCAGCTAATCGAAATATGTTCCGATTTCGACCAAATTCTTATTCTTACAAGTTATTCAATTCAATTGTGTATAACAAAATATAGGTCTTTGAAGTAGCTATATCTAGAAATAAACCGATCTGAACCATATACGTTACGGATGTCGAAAAGTCTAACATAAGTCACTGTGTCAAATTTCAGTGAAATCGGATTATAAATGCGCCTTTTATGGGGCAAAGACTTTAAATCCAGATATCGGTCTATATGGCAGCTATATCCAAATCTGTACCGATGTGGGTCAAGTTGCAGAAAACTGTCGAAGAGCCTAACACAACTTACTGTCCCAAATTTTTGGCGACATCGGACAATAAATGCGCCTTTTCTAAGCCCAAAATCTTAAATCGAGGGATCGATCTATATGACAGCTATATTCAAATCTGGACCGATCTGGGCCAAATTAAAGAAGGATATCGAAGGTCCTAACACATCTCATTGTCTTAAATTTTGGCAAAATGGGACAATAAATGCGTCTTTTATGTGCGCAAGACCTTATATCGAGGGATCGGTCTATATGCCAGCTATATACAAATCTGAACCGATCTGTGCCAAATTCAAGAAATATGTCGAAGGGCTAACACAACTCACTGTCCCAAATTTCAGCAAAATCGGATAATAAATGTGGCTTTTATGAGCCTAAGCCCCTAAAGTGGCGGATTGGTCTATATGGGGGCTATATCAAGATATAGCCCATCTTCGAACTTTATTAAAGCTTATGGACAAGAAAAGAATCTGTGCAAAATTTAAGCTCAATATCTCTATTTTTAAAGACTGTAGCGTGATTTCAACAGACAGACGGACAGACGGACGGACATGGCTAGATCGGCTTAGACTTTTTCGCTGATCATATACTTTATAGGGTCGGAAATGGTTATTTCGATGTGTTACATACGGAATGACAAAATGAGTACACCCCATCCTTCGGTGGTGGGTATAAAAAGAGAACAACGGAGCAAATACTGATTCAGGCAAACGCACATATTTACCCATTCAAACTCGCTCACACTCACACACTTAGACCCCTCTTCTGCAAATGAGTAAACCTAACAAAAAAAAAAAAAAAAAAGAAATTAAGGTCGGTCCAAAGGCATTATGAGTATTATAGCCATTGAGGCAGACAAACAAACAGTCTCCGACAGACACGCTGATACTCGGTACTCATTTTTAGATGCGACATCATCATATCATTGCAATGATAAAGTCCTTTGGCTTTATTTGTAAGATTGGAATTTCTTTTTTTGCTGTTTTTTTTTTTGTTTGTCGTTTCAGTTTGCTTGACAAACTTAAAATCGATTTCAAGAACAAAAATTCTTTTGTCAAACGCAATATGTATGTGTGTATGTCTGTGCGACCTGTCACTTGCCTTTTAGGCTTAGCCTGGCAGACTCACCGACTGACTGACGGAGTGAATAAATGCGATTTATATGGTGATGATGCTGATGCTGATGATGTGATCACTTTAGGGGACATCTTAAATGAGTGGTTTAACCCCAAAATGTTTTTGCCATTGAGCTGGTCATGCTTAAACTTAAATGAAGCTAATAAATTTTCCCAAAAGACATTTGGAGAAAGTTGTTTCATTTTAGAGGAGGCAAAAAATTCAATAGAATATCAAAGGAAGAAAAGTTTTGCGACATAATTGCTGTAGGCTTGCGAGGTGTAAGACCGTAAAAGTGTGGTGGCTCTAAGAATGAAGAGTAGTTTTTGTACAGTTTTGCAGACTATGGACAAGCTTAAGATGGGATATCCTCCAAACACATGGCTTTGATTTCTCACGGTGAACAAAAAACATGTAAAAACGCATTAAGTTCGGTCGTGCCGTAACACTACTACATCCATATTAATATCCATATATAGGCCGATCTTAATCATATTGGGTTCAGGTGCCGATAAGATCTATACAAGTAACAGTTTAAAATTTCAGCGAAATCGGGTAATAAATGCGGCGTTTATTTGATTAAAACGTAAAATCGAAATCCGGTAATAAATGTGACGTTTATATGATTAGGACCTTAATAGAATGATCGATCTATATGACAGCTATGTCTAAATATAATCCGATATGGACCATATTTGGGTTGGATGTCGGCAGTCTTAAACAGCTCACTTGTTCAGCAAAATCGGAGAATAAATGCGCATTTTATGGTCTTTAGACCTTAAAGCAGAAGATAGGTCTCTATGGCAGCTGTATCCAAATATAGCCCTATCGGGAACATTTTCTGGAGAAATGTTGGGAGTCTTAATAGCCTTCATAGTTCCTAATTTTAGCGATGTCGGTTTATAAATGCGCCTGTTATAGGCTTAAGACCACAAATCGCCAGATCGGTCTATAAGGACAAAATATCAAAATGTACTCCGATCTGAACCATTTTTGGTTCGGATATCGGCGGGCCTAATTAAACTCGCTATGCCAAATTTCTGCGAAATCGGATAATAAATGTGCCCCTTATAACCTTAAGACACCAAACAGCCAGATCTATGATACATATGACATCTATACCCAAATTCCGATGTGGCCTATTGAAGAACTTAACCTTCGTATAGAAGAAATACGAGTCTGTATAAAATTTCAACTAAATATCTCAATTTTTATACCCTCCACCATAAGATGGGGGGTATACTAAATTCGTCATTCTGTTTGTAACTACTCGAAATATTTGTCTGAGACCCCATAAAGTATATATATTCTTGATCGTCGTGAAATTTAATGTCGATCTAGCCATGTCCGTCCGTCTGTCTGTCGAAAGCACGCTAACTTCCGAAGGAGTAAAGCTAGCCGCTTGAAATTTTGCACAAATACTTCTTATTAGTGTAGGTCGGTTGGTATTGTAAATGGGCTATATCGGTCCATGTTTTGATATAGCTGCCATATAAACCGATCTTGGGTCTTGACTTCTTGAGCCTCTAGAGTGCGCAATTCTTATCCGATTGGAATGAAATTTTGCATGACGTGTTTTGCTATGATATCCAACAACTGTGCCAAGTATGGTTTAAATCGGTCCGTAACCTGATATAGCTGCCATATAAACCGATCTTGGGTCTTGACTTCTTGAGCCTCTAGCGTGCGCAATTCTTATCCGATCAGAATGATATTTTGCACGAAGTATTTCGTTATGATATCCAACAACTGTGCCAAGTATGGTTCAAATCGGTCCATAACCTGATATAGCTGTCATATAAACAGATCTGGGGATTTGATTTCTTGAGCTTCTAGAGGGCGCAATTCTTATCCGATTTGGCTGAAATTTTGCATGACGTGTTTTATTTTTAGATCGCAATTATTATCCGATTTGCCTGAAATTATGTACTACGAATCCTCTCATGACTATCAACATACGTGTTTATTATGAACTGAATCGGTCTATAGCCCGATACAGCTCCCATATAAATCGATCTCTCTATTTTTCTTCTTGAGCCCCCAAAGGGCGCCCCCAAAGGGCGCAAAGTTTATTCTAAGTTTTATTAAAAATGCATTTACTTTCTTTTAAAAAATCCGCAATTACTTTTTGGGCAACCCAATATATATATATATATATATATATATATATATATATATATATCCCAGCTGGTGGGTATCCAAAGTTTGGACCGGCCGAACTTAATGCTTTTCTACTTCTTTATTTTACATTACAGCAATTTAAATGTTAACTCCAGTAGGCTAGATGATATGTAACTCTTTCGTTAACGTTACCACTAGGACGTGATGGTGGTGCGTATAAGTTATATAAATACTCGTTGAAATACCTCTCACTCATTCGTCATGGACTTTATTATGTTGTCATTTGCCAAGCATTTCTTTATTAAGGCAAATATACGAAGCAACAACGATAATAACAAAAACAACATAACATTCGCCGAGAATTTGATATTTTTCTGCCATCAAATGAAGCACAACACCACCAAACTTCGACACCGAGAACGTGGGTGCACAAGTAATGAGTTTCACTAATTAAAATTACAGTCATGCGTCAGCCAGGCTGAACTATGTATTTGCACATACACGAAAAGGTAAAAGCAAATGATGTGATAAACAAATGTCGAGATGAAGCTTAAATGTCATATAAATTATTTCTACCAAAATAGGGCCAATACAAAGATTGAGATGTGACACAAGTGTCACATATAACGGAAGTGATGTGAAAGTAGCATGAAATGTTGATGAAGTTCGTTGGATGTTGCAGGATTTAAATTGGTTTATCTGCTTGCAAATGCAAATTTATCCAAGAACATTCCTCTATAAAGCAGGGGCAAACTTCTCACATATCAAAGAGTGCTGCTGTCCGAATCAAGTTAAAGCTCTCCTCCTTTTTATAGCCGAGTCCGAACGGCGCGCCGCAGTACGACACCTCTTTGGGGAGAAGTTTTTACATGACTAAGTACCTCACAAATGTCGCCAGCATTAGGTGGGGACAACCACCGATGCTAATTTTTCTAATGTTATCGCCCAGATTCGAACCCAGGAGCTTAGCATTAGGCGGACATGCTAACCTCTGCGTTGCGGTGGCCATTTTGCCATTTTTAACAAAGCATTTACGGTAAATCATTTCAATTGCTCCAACATTTCCAATAACGATTTCGTTTAACATTTATATTGACCACAATTATTCGACATAAGACATATAGATTGTGACATCTACATATATTTACCTCAAAGTTATGGTTTTATGTAATGGTATTTAAATTCTCAACTATTAAACAAATAGTCTCTTAATTCAATTAAGTCCAATCCCTACATATTTGCATATGTAGGTATGTATGTATTCAAAAGAACAATATGACCCAAATATAATCCAATTTAAATGTCACTTAAAAGTCCAAACAGCACATGGCACAGTAAACTTTGGTCAAGCCTGAATACCAGAATAGTTGGCCAACTGCCAAGGAAATGACCACCACTTTTATTGAGACTGTCAATAAAATTTAACCATATGGAAGATATCAATCAAACGTGGGACAAATTTAAATGAAGCTGTGAAATGGGTGATTGAATGGGCCAAAGGTGGTCGTGCACTATGTAACTGTAACATAACATGTTCATTTAAATGTAAAATCCCTGCAATATAAAAAACTAACAACAACGTACGAAAGGGCAGTTCACAGACAAAAAAAAAACTAACAAATAACCAGTAAGGAAAGGCAAAAGTCGGGCTGTGCCGACTTTACCCTACACCTACCCTATAAACACAAAAGGGGGCTACATCTAATTCTGAACCAATTTTGATGGATGGACAGATGTCCATCATTTTTACATATTGCTTTGCTTTCGAGCAAAGCAAATATGTAAAAAATGTAATAACTACGACCGACAAATAACACCAAATTACCCAAAATCTGACGAACATATACATGGGAGCTATATCTAAATCTGAACAGATTTCGACCAAACTTTATGGATATTTTGAAAGTCGTCGAGGAAAGCTTTGTACAAAATTTTGGGATGATTGCTCAATAAATGAGCTTGCAGTGGCTGTAGGAGTGAAAATCGGGCGATATATATAAATGAGAACTATATCTAAGTCTGAACAGATTTCTGTGAAATTTAACAGTAATATCCAGAGTCATAAGAAAATCCTTCCTGCCAAATTTTCTAGAGAATCGGTTAATAGATGACCATTTTATTGCTGAATTACTGCAAATCGGACGAACATATATATGGGAGCGATATCCAAATCTGAACCGATCTCTATGAAATTCACCAGTATTATCGAGAGTCAAAAGGAAATCCAAATTGCAAATTTTGCCCATGAACATTCCACTAAGGAACAGGGGCAAACTTCTCACATATCAATGAGTGCAGTCCGATTCAAGTTTAAGCTCAATGATAAGGGGCCTCCTTTTTATAGCCGAGTCCGAACGGCGTGCCGCAGTGCGACACCTCTTTGGAGAGAAGTTTTACATGGCATAGTACCTCACAAATGTTGCCAGCATTAGGAGGGGAAAACCACCGCTGAAGATTTTTATACCCTCCACCATTAGATGGGGGGTATACTAATTTCGTCATTCTGTTTGTAACTACTCGAAATATTCGTCTGAGACCCCATAAAGTATATATATTCTTGATCGTCGCGATATTTTATGTCGATCTAGCCATGTCCGTCCGTCCGTCCGTCCGTCTGTCTGTCGAAAGCACTCTAACTTCCGAAGGAGTAAAGCTAGTCGCTTGAAATTTTGCACAAATACTTCTTATTAGTGTAGGTCGGTTGGTATTGTAAATGAGCCATATCGGTCCATGTTTTGATATAGCTGCCATATAAACCGATCTTGGGTCTTGACTTCTTGAGCATCTAGAGTGCGCAATTCTTATCCGATTCAAATGGAATTTCGCACGACGTGTTTTGTTATTATATCCAACAACTGTGCCAAGTATGATTCAAATCGCTCCATAACCTGATATAGCTGCCATATAAACCGATCTTGGGTCTTGACTTCTTGAGCCTCTAGCGTGCGCAATTCTTATCCGATCAGAATGAAATTTTGCACGACGTGTTTTGTTATGATATCCAACAACTGTGCCAAGTATGGTTCAAATCGGTTCATAACCTGATATAGCTGCCATATAAACCGATCTTGGGTCTTGACTTCTTGAGCCGCTAGAGGGCACAATTCTTATCCGATTTGAATGAGTTTTTGCACGAAGTATTTCATCATGATATCCAACAATTGTGCCAAGTATGGTTTAAATCGGTTCATAACCTGATATAGCTGTCATATAAACAGATCTGGGGATTTGACTTCTTGAGCTTCTAGAGGGCGCAATTCCTATCCGATTTGGCTGAAATTTTGCATGACGTATTTTATTTTAACTTTCAACAACTGTGTCAAATAAGGTTCAAATCGGTTCATAACCTGATATAGCTGCCATATAAACCTATCTGGGATCTTGACTTCTTGACCCCTAGAGGTCGCAATTATTATCCGATATGCCTGAAATTTTGTACGACGGATCCTCTCATGACTATCAATAAACGTGTTTATTATGTTCTGAATCGGTCTCTCTATTTTACTTCGTTCTCTCTATTTTACTTCGTGAGCCCCAATGGGCGCAATTCTTATACGAATTGGCTGAAATTTTACACAGGTCTCCAACATATAATTTAATTGTGGTCCGAACCGGACCATATCTTGATATCGTTTTAATAGCAGAGCAACTCTTTTCTTATATCCTTTTTAGCCTAAGAAGAGATGCCGGGAAAACAACTCGACAAATGCGATCCATGGTGGAGGGTATATAAGATTCGGCCCGGCCGAACTTAGCACGCTTTTACTTGTTTCTGATGGTCTTGCCAGGATTCGAACCCAGGCGTTCAGCGTCATAGGCGGACATGCTAACCTCTGCAATAAAATGATCATTAACAAATAATCATTTTATTGCTGTATTTCTGCAAATCGGACGAACATATATATGGGAGCTATATCCAAGTCTGAACCGATTTTACCAATTTCAATAAGCTTCGTCTCTAGGCCGAAAAACATGCCCAAAACATATTTTAAGACGATCGGATGAAAACTGCAACCTGTACTTTGTACACAAATTAACATGGACAGACAGACAGACGGACAAAGCTAAATCGAATCATAATCGATCGATATACTTATCAATGGGTCTATCTCTCTCTTCTTTTTTGGTGTTACAAACAAATGCACAAAGTTATAATACCCTGTACCACAGTAGTGGGGTAGGGCATAAAAATGGTTAATAATAGCAAAGCCTTATAGGGCTCATAATATGGGGAATCAAAAGCTAATTCGAACAAAATATTCTACCGGGAGTTACATCTACTCATCCGAATCGCATGTGCAATAAATTTTAGGTATCTCTTATTCCTTACACACCAAATTTCAAATTTATAAGGCAGAAAAATTGGGCTACAAGCGACTCAAGTCGACAAATCAAGAACGACGTACAAGTTTGAAACCTATAACTTTTAGAATCAATTATTGGTCTGTGTTAATGCCAATTTAGCACATTCGTTAGCTTATGGACAACAAAAACACCCTTCGGAAAAACTTATACATAAAAAAAAAAATCGGCAGAGCCCGGCCGGGATGCGAACCTGGGCACATGGAGCAACAGCGAGAACCGTTGCTTAGCGTTCGAAGCCATCAATACATCTTCCAACAGATGTACACAATCATGTGTATCACCGAAGTAGTGTAATTGCCTCAGGAAAAAAAGTCTGTCATTACATAAAAACACATGCATTATGAAAAAGTACAGCTAATAGACAGGGTTGTCGAGCGTGGTTAATGTGGTAATTGTATCATAAATGCGTTTTCACTATTAATAAGATTCAAATACAATATACCACCGAGACCGGGTCCTTAGAGTCTGGATGAACCATATGTTGAGGAACAGGTGGACAAATTGCGGGTCCTATGACATTAATATAAGGGAGAAAGTGGCACAAGGCACGTCACAGTCTACTGGCTCTATAGGAGCCTGATTAGACCAATACTTACTTATGCCTTAGTTTGGTTTGGTGGATTGCTATGGAGAAAAAGTGCGACATAAGGTACATACAACGGGAGCATTTTATCGCCACTCCTTTGGGTGACTATTATGTATGCTGACTGAGGAGGGATTTAAACCCATCTGCTATGCAGACGAAGTAATAACGCTTCTTAGGGGTAAGGATCCGAACCAGCTATGCAGAAGGGTCGAAAAAGTCTTGCATATGACATATGACTGGGCTAGACTCAGGGGTATCAATGCTAACCCAGAGAAGACTGAAATATGCCTGATCACGAGATAGACGAAGGTGGGCCAACTTGACGCACCACGTTTCCTCAACAAAACGATTTCGATATCTGACAATGTAAAATATTTAAGAGTGATGTTTGATAGGAAACTGAATTGGACGTGCCACATTCAGGAGCGTACCGTGAAAGCTCACAAGCCTACGGCCCGAAATGGGGCTTGAATCCGAGGATAGTCTACTGGCTCTATAGGAGCCTGATTAGACCAATACTTACTAACGCCTTAGTAGTTTGGTAGAATGCTATGGAGAAACAGTGCAACATAAGGACCATACAACGGATTCAGAGAACATGTTGACTTGTCATAGGCGGAGCGATGAGGACCACGCCCACTAGAGAAATGGAAACCAATCTAGATATTCGACCCATAGCTATGAGACTTAAGGTGATGGGGAAAATGGATAGAGAATCGGAGCAGGTCATACCATCGCGGTATAATCGAGGCGACGATAGGAAACCTGGAACGATTGGAAGAGATTTCCCTTCGGATACCTAAAACGGCACTTGAGATCGAGTGCGAGGCACTGCGGATGGATCAAAGCTAGAGGACAGAGTGGGCCTGAGGGTCTACATTGAGAACCCAGATATCTGTTTTAGACTGCCTGGCCATAATACGGTGCTATAGGTGAAGAAGCGGGCGTTCACGGAATGAGTGAGGTAGTGTGGTGTTAACGCTAGGATGTCTAGTATGAACATCTTTACGAACAGTAAACAGACCAAAAGGGCAAAACAAACCAGGACGGTATAATCACGTACAGTGTTGAAATGAAAGAAAGAGATTAACGCCTTCTCTGAGGATGGCACGATCCGCATCGTTTGGGTGCCGAGCCATAGCGGAGTAACTGGGAATGAGACAGCAGACGATTTGGCAGTGAAGGCTAGAGAACTGCTGTCAATAAACTTGGTTAACCTGAAGCCTTTCGAGTCGAGACAATCCGAGTTAAGGACGTGGGCGATGAATGCGCATGCAACACTTTGGAACACTGTCGGTAGGATGGCGAAAATCCTATGGGGGAGACCCAGATCGTGAGAAGACAAGGCCATTACTGAAAGGAAGAAAGAAGGAGGTCAGTAGAGCTCTCGGTATCATAAGGGAATACATAGCACTACGAGCTGTCTTATGTTAAATCGGTGTGGGGAAGCTGATGAGACGTTAGAGCATCTAATTTTCCGTTTTATTGGCTTTTGGAGGGTGGGATGGCCCTCATGAAACGTTTCAGCGAATTTTCATAAGAGATTTGTGTTCTGCTCCCAAATATTTACCTTTCATTTGATTCCCATATTGTCCCGACTGGTCTTCAAGTCCGTTTGAGGGGTTTTTGAAACGCCCCCACTGAGATCTGGCTTCATATTTTGATGCATGTTTAGTATTCTACCTCACAAAGCTTTTCATTTGAGTCCCATATTGTTCCCATCGGTCCGCTTTTAATTTTCGGTGGTGTTTTCGGGGAAAGGAAGAGGGTCCACCCTCTTCCCATATCAACAAATTATATAGTCTATCTATAACTCCTTCCAGATCATCCGAAACAATCTGTAAAAATCGGTTCACCCGTTTGGAGTCTATACAGAACAACCAAACAATTTTTTAACAAATAAAAAGATGTTAAGTTTGGCCGGGCCGAACTTTGGATACCCACCACCTCAGGTATATACGTAAACCACCCTTCGTCAAAATCCGTTGAAAAATGCATACCTTATGCCCCATAGCAGCCATATCGAAATATGTTCCGATTTCAATCCCATAACAGCCGGTTGTACGTACCGGATTGACATATATATGAGAGCTACATATAAATCTAAATCGAGTTTGACCAAATTTCTTTGATAATGTGGAAGTCATCGAGGATTGCGTTGTGCGCAATCGTGGCAAAATGCGCTTGCAGTGGCTTTAGAAGTGAAAATCGGGCGATATACATATATGGCAGCTATATCTAAATTTCGAGAAAATCAGCACTTTTTTGCAATATTTCTCAAAATCAGACGAACATACATACATGGGAGCTATACCTAAATCTGAACCGATTTCCAACAAACTTATAATTAATGTGGAAGTCGTCAAGGAAAGCGTCGTACAAAATCTTGGAAAGATTGGCGAGAGTCAAAAGAAAGCGATTTTCTTACCAAATTTCGAGAGAGTCGTTTCACAAATGACCATTTTATTGCATTACTGCAAATCGGACAAACATATATATGGGAGCTATATCCAAATCTGAAACGATTTTTTCCAATTTCAATAGGCTTCGTTTCTAAGACGAAAAACATGACCGCACCAAATTTGAAGAAGATCGGATGAAAATTGCGAACTGTAGTTTTAACAAATTAGCATGGACAGACAGACGGACAAAGCTAAGTCGAATCAGAAAGTGGTGTAGTGTTTAACAACCAAAAAGGCGTTAAGTTCGGCCGGGCCGAACTTTGGATACCCACCACCTCGGGTATATATGAAAACCACCTTTCGTCAAAAAAATTTTTAATTATAAATATACTTTTTAGGGGGCCAAGACTTTAATCGAGAGATTGGTCTATATGGAAGCTATATCCAAATCTTAACCGATCTGGGCCAAATTGGAGAGGGCTGTCGGAGGACCTAACACAACTTACTGTCCCAAATTTCTGCGAAATCGGACAATAAATGCACCTAGAGATCGGTCTATATGACAGCTATATCCAAATCTGAACTGATCTGGGCCAAATTAAAAAAGGATGTCGGGTAGCCGATCGAATGTTTTTTTTTTGCAACATTACATAGCACTGAACAAAATGGTCTATAGCCGGATTATATCCTGCAATGGAA
Organism: Stomoxys calcitrans; assembly: GCF_963082655.1. Taxonomy (NCBI): domain Eukaryota; kingdom Metazoa; phylum Arthropoda; class Insecta; order Diptera; family Muscidae; genus Stomoxys; species Stomoxys calcitrans. Next base: position 20,800,930 of record NC_081552.1, read on the forward strand.
TCTCAATAAGATTTTAAAACGAAACAAGTAAAAGCGTGCTAAGTACGGCCGTGCCGAATCTTGGATACCCATCACCAAGGAGTCCGCTAAAAATTTACCCTCATTAACTGAGTTCGTGGTTGAATTATCTTGGTCTCAAGAAGTCATATCGGGATATAGGTACTAAGGGGGGCCTATATTATCATATTGACCGATTAGGATAAAACTTGGCACTGATGTTGCAAGTCTTAATATAGGGTTTTGTGCCAAATTTCAGCCAAATCAGTTAAAAATTTTGGCTTCTAAGGCCTGAAGAAGTCAAGTCGGGGGATCGGCTTATATGGCGACTATATATGTTTAAAGACCGATTCGGATCATACTTAGCACGGATATTGGAAGTCATAATTCAAGTCCTTGTTCCAAAATTTTCACAGAAGTATTAGTGCGAAATTTCAAGAGGCTAGCATAACTCGTTCGGCCGCGATTGTGATTTCGACAGACGGACGGACGGACATGGCTTGATAGACTCAGAATGTCGAGACGATCCAGAATATATATATATACTTTCGAGGTGTTAAAAACATTGATATATTGATCTATAATAAAACAAGTACAAGCGTGCTAAGTTCGGCCGGGCCGAAACTTGAGAACCCACCATCATTGATTCTGCTAAAAATTTATGTATTGGGTTGCCCAAAAAGTAATTGCGGATTTTTCATATAGTTGGCGTTGACAAATTTTTTCACAGCTTGTGACTCTGTAATTGCATTCTTTCTTCTGTCAGTTATCAGCTGTGAATTTTAGCTTGCTTTAGAAAAAAAGTGTAAAAAAGTTCATTCTAAGCTTTATTAAAAATGCATTAACTTTCTTTTAAAAAATCCGCATTTACTTTTTGGGCAACCCAATAAAATAGATTTAGTTGATGGGCATAATTTTATTCTACACACCAAACTTCTGTCAAACCAGCAAAAGTTAAAACCTCTAGGAACCGAACAAGGATGATCAAGAGATCGGTTTACATGGGAGCTATATAAGGTTATAGACCGATTTAAACCGTACTTGGCGCTGTTGTTGATGGTTATAACAGAAAATTTGCAAAATGTCAACAATCGGACAAAAATTACGGCTTGTATGGGCTCAAGAAGTCAAATCGGGAGATAGGTTTATATGGGAGCTATATCAGGTTAAAGACCGATTCGAACCGTACTTGACACAATTTTTGGTCAAAACAGAACACCACGTGCAAAATTTCGGCGAAATCGGACAAAAATTGCGGTTTATAAGGACTCAAGAAGTCAAATCTGGAGATCGGTTAAATGGAAGCTATATCAGGTTGTAGATCAATTTGAACCGTACTTTGCGCTGTTTTTAGTGGTTATAACAGATCAACACATGCAAAATTTCAGCCAAATCGGACGAAATTTGTGGCTTCCAGGTGCTCAAGACTTAAAATCGGGAGATTGATTTATATGGGAACTATATCCAAATGTGAACCGATATGGCCAATTTGCAATCCCAACCGATTTACGTTCATAAAAAGTATCTGTGTTACTAGCGGCTAGCTTTCCGCGTTCGACCGCTATCGCGATCTCGACTGGCAGACGGACATGGCTAGATCGAATCAGAATGTCGAAACGATCCAGAATATATGTACTTTATGAGGTCGCTGATCATTATTTCGAGGTGCAACAAATGGAATGACTAGGATGGTATACCCTCATCCTATGGTTGTCGGGCATAAAAATACTTTTTTATACCCACCACCGAAGGATGGGGGTATATTCATTTTGTCATTCCGTTTGCAACACATCGAAATATCCATTTCCGACCCTATAAAGTATATATATTCTTGATCAGCGTAAAAATCTAAGACGATCCAGACATGTCCGTCCGTCTGTCCGTCTGTCTGTTGAAATCACGATACAGTCTTTAAAAATAGAGATATTGAGCTGAAATTTTGCATATATTCTTTCTTTGTCCATACAGGTTAAGTTCGAAGATGGGCTATATCGGACTATATCTTGATATAGCCCCCATATAGACCGATCCTCCGACTTAGGGTCTTAGGCCCATAAAAGCCACATTTATTATCCGATTTTGTTGAAATTTAGGACAGTGAGTTGTGATAGGCCCTTCGACATCTTCCGTCAATATGGCTCAGATCGGTTTAGATTTGGATATAGCTGCCATATAGACCGATCCTCCGATTAAGGGTCTAAGGCCCATAAAAGCCACATTTATGGTCCGATTTCGCTGAAATTTGGGACAGTGAGTTGCGTTGAGCCCTTCGACATCCTTCGTCAATTTGGCCTAGATCGGTTTAAATTTGGATATAGCTGCCATATAGACCGATCCTCCGATTTATGGTCTTAGGCCCATAGAAGCCACATTTATTATCCGATTTTGCTGAAATTTGGGACAGTGAATTGCGTTGAGCCCTTCGACATCCTTCGTCAATTTGGTCCAGATCGGTCCAAATTTGCATATAGCTGCCATATAGACCGATCTTCCGATTTATGGTCTTAGGCCCATAAAAGCCACATTTATTATCCGATTTTACTGAAATGTGATACAGTTTGTTGGGTTTAGCCCTTCGACATCCTTCGTCAATTTGGCCCAGATCGGTCCAAATTTGGATATAGCTGCCATATAGATCGATCCTCCGATTTATGGTCTTAGGCCCAAAAAAGCCAGATTTATTATCCGATTTTGCTGAAATTTCGAACAGTGATTTGCCTTAGACCCTTCGACGTCTTTCTTCCATTTGGCCCTGATCGGTTCAGATTTGGATATAGCTGCCATATAGATCGATCTCTCGATTAAAGCTTTTGGGCCAGAAAAAGGCCCATTTATTGTCCGATGTCGCCGAAATTTGGGACAATGACTTGTATTGAGCCCTTCGATATTTGTTTTCAATTTGGCTCAGATCGGTCCAGATTTGGATATAGCTGCCATATAGACCGATCTCTCGGTTGAACACTGACTTGTACTTATAAGCATTTGGTCTAAATCGGATGACATCTATAGAGCTGCTATGGGGCATAAGGTATGCATTTTTCACTGGATTTTTACGAAATGTGGTTCACATATATACCCGAGGTGGTGGGGCCCGGCCGAACTTAACGCCTTCTTACTTGTTTTAATATTCCATGACCATTGAGCGAAGGATAGTGGATTTTAATGACTTTGACCATAAATTTATTTGTATACCCTATACCACCATTGTGGAACAGGCAATTGTAACTTTGTGCATTTGTTCGCAACCGATGTTGTATACCGACCGACTTGGAATCTGTCCGTCTCTTAGATCATGTATTCTTGTAATCAAGGTACAGATCGCATTTGTTGTCCGATTGCTATAGAAATCAGCACAGGTCTCTTTCTGGGTTCATGGACAAACGCAATTGATTTTGGAAAAAAACGGATCGGATTTAGCTATGGTTCCCACACATATCTTTCATCCAATATGGCCTTTTAAGGCTGTAGTGGCCACATTTTTGGTCCGATCTTTACAAAATTTAGCACAATATATTGTATTTGACGTGTCAATACGTAAACAAAAATCGGTTCATATTTAGATAGATTTAAAAAATTGCGCGTGAGATGTTTTATTTGAAAAATCGGTTCAGATTTAGATATAGCTCCCATATCTTTCATCCGATAGGCACAATTTTAGTCCGATCACTACAAAATTTTGTGTGAATTGATTTATTTGACGTCTCAATATGTAAACAAAATTTCATGAAAATTAATCCAGTTTAAGATACAGCCTCTATATATATCTTTTACCAGTAGTAGTAGCCACAATTTTGTTTCGATCTTTATAAAATTTGAGTGAGGTATTTTATTTTAAGCCCTTGCACGATTACTTAATTTCATCAAAGTCGGTCCAGATTTAAATATAGTACCAATATATATCTTTCATCCGATGTGGCTGTAGTACACACAATTTAGGTCCCACCTTAAAAAACCTTACAAGATTTTATTCAATATTTCAATAGCTGTGCAAAATTAAAGTCTGACTTGATTTCAACATAGTTTCCATGTTTTAAAAGAAAAACGTAGGCAAAAATCAGGCGTCTTCCTTATCAATTCTTATATAGAAAATATCCAGAAATCTCAATCGTAAGAATTTTAAGAAATTTTGTTGTTTAATTTTTTTGCATATAAAAAATTGCCGACTTTTGACAAGCCAATGTTCCCCTAAAACATGACCTTAGATGATGGAAAAAAAATATTTAATTTTTTTTACATTCGTCTACTTTACGCCAATCCAAATTTCATTAGGATACCTCTTTCCTAACTCGAGTTAGAATTTTTCTAAGACAGCTCTATTTTTGGGTATTTTTCCAGTCATTTGTCGTCAATGGCTTAAAGCGCTTTTACTTGTTCTGTATTGATTGTTAACTCACTAGTTCTTGTGAGGTCTTCAGTCATATAAACCACGACGTAGTATTGCTTAGCGTTCAAACATATTCACACTTATTGAGCTGAAGCTTGAATCTGACTTCACTTATTGCTATGTAAAAAGTCCGCCTGCTATTTTTATACCCTTCACCATAGGATGGGGGGTATACTAATTTCGTCATTCAGTTTGTAACTACTCGAAATATTCGTCTGAGACCCCATAAAGTATATATATTTTTGATCGTCTCGACGCTCTGAGTCGATCTAGCCATGTCCATCCGTCTTTCCGTCCGACGGTCTGTCAGTCGAAAGCACGCTAACTTCCGAAGGAGTGAAGCTAGCCGCTTGAACTCTTGCACAAATACTTTCTATTAGTGTAGGTTGGTTGGTATTGTAAATGGGCCTATCGGTGCACGCTTTGATATAGCTGCCATATAAACCGATCTTGGGTCTTGACTTCTTGAGCCTCTAGAGGGCGCAATTCTTATCCGATTTGAATGAATTTTTGCACGAAGTATTTTGTTATGATATCCAACAACTGTGTCAAGTATGGTTCAAATCGGTTCATAACCTGATATAGCTGTCATATAAACAGATCTGGGGTCTTGACTTCTTGAGCCTCTAGAGGGCGCAAATCCAATCCGATTTGGCTGAAATTTTGCATGACATATTTTATTCTTACTTTCAACAACTGTGTCAAATAAGCTTCAAATCGGTTTATAACCTGATATAGCTGCCATATAAAACGATCTGGGATCTTGACTCCTTGAGCCTGTAGAGGTCGCAATTATTATCTGATTTGCCTGAAATTTTGTACGACGGATCCTCTCATGACCATCAACAAACGTGTTTAATATGGTCTATATCGGTCTATAGCTCGATACATGCTCCCATATAAATCCATCTCTCTATTTTACTTCTTGAGCCCCCAAAGGGTACAAATCTTATTCGAATTGGCTGACATTTTTCCCAGGTCTCTAACATTTAATTTGATTGTGGTCCAAACCGGACCATATCTAATCCTAAGAAGAGATGCCGGGAAAAGAACTCGACAAATGCGATCCATGGTGGAGGGTATGTAAGATTCGGCCCGGCCGAACTTAGCACGCTTTTACTTGTTTAATATGATTTTCATGAGAATCATGGCATTTGCAAGCCTCATAAAATAAGGATTTCCCCCTTTGCAGATAACTCATCCTCATTCTGGCAATGTATTTAATTAAATAGTTTCCTTTAGGTCAATATCGTTTTCCTATTAGTCCAACCATTAAGAAAGCAAACCCATTTCAAGATTTTCGTAAAATAAACTTCGATTATTCTACACCATTAAATATTAAATCTATTCAATATAAATTAAGTTTGCAAACAATACGGCAATACTTTGCTAGAACTTTTACCAAACTACTCCTTCCTACAACATAATAGTCATTATGAGCCAAACTGTTTGCAATGCCCAGCCGTATATATTTCCTGTTAGCCCACACACTTCAAACTCCTAAGAATTGTTGGCAAATTTATTTTAGTTGTGATTTTGTTTGAAGCTGTTACCTATGCCATTTTTTCCCTTTCCTTTTTGTTTTTTGTTCCTCCAAAATCATGATTGCATTTTCCTCATCTTTGAGAGGGGTGATAAAGAACAAGACGGGTCTCAGTCACATTGAAGTATGTCAAGGCAAAAATATCGACTATTGATAAGATGAATTTGTATGCCATTCATTGTCATGATATTGCTTTTCAAAACCACCACTCGCTCGTTCGCTCTTTGTTCTGGGAAAGTTCACAAGGTGCGAAAAGTATCTGCAAAGGTTTTCTAAAGCTTGGGCTCTTCTGCATGACGTCGGAAAGAGATGCTTAAGGTGATGAAAATTCCTTGGAATTACATGAGTGAACAACCAATAGTGTTGGTTCACCTTGGGAATAAAGAAATATTAATGTTATGCTTGGAATCTTCCGGTTTTCTTGCAAAAAAAACAACAATTTATCAATGCTGAAATTGCTTCAAAGGCAATTGACATCATATTCGAATATGTTGAATTTTAATTGAGTGTTGTTAATTAAAATTTACAAAAATTCCAAGAGAACCAAAATTTTTTTTCATTTTGAAAAAAATTTAAATTAAATGAAATTTTGAAAAAAAATATGCAAACTATATTTCTATAAAAATTTAAGATGAAAAAATTGAATACAAAAATTTTATGTTGACAAAATTTTCTACAAAACAAGTAAGAGGGTGCTAAGTTCGGCCAGGCCGAATCTTATATACCCTCCACCAAGGATAGCATTTGTCCAGTTCTTTGCGCGGTATCTCTTTTTAGGCAAACAAAGTATAATGAATAAGAACTGTTATGGAATCAATTGAATGCTGAACACTGTGTAATATATCAGTCCATTCAGATAAGAATTGCGCCTCGTAGGGGCTCAAGAAGCAAAATCGGGAGATCAGTTTATGTGGGAGCTGTATCAAGCTATAGATCGATTCAGACCATATTGAATACGTATGTCATAGGAGAAATAGTTGTACAAAGTTTCTGACAAATCTGATAAAAATTGCGCCCTCTAGAGCCTCAAGAAGTCAAGATCAGAGATCGGTTTATATGGCAGCTATACCAGGTTATGAACCTATTTCAACCATACTTAGCACAGCTGTTGGGAGTGATACCAAAACACCATGTGCAAAATTACAGCCAAATCGGATAAGAATTGCGTCCTTTAAAAGCTGAATAAATCAAGACCCATGATCGGTTTATATGGCAGCTATATTAGGTAATGCACCGATTTGCGTCATACTAAGCACAGTTCTTTGAAGACATAACAAAACACCCCATGCAAAATTTCAGCCAAATCGTATGAGAATTGCGCCCTCTAGCGGCTCAAGAAGCCGAGAACAAAGATCGGTTTATATGGCAGCTATACCAGGTTATGAACCATACTTAGCACAGTTGTTGGAAGTGATATCAAACACTACGTGCAAAATTTCATTCAAATCGGATGAGAATTTCGCTCTCTAGAGGCTCAAGAAGTCAAGATCCAAGATCGGTTTATATGGCAGATATATCAAAACATGGACCGATTTGGGCCATATACAATCCCAAACGACCTACACTAATAAAAAGTATTTGTGCGCAATTTCAAGCGTCTAGCTTTACTCCTTCGAATGTTAGCGTGCTTTTGACAGACAGACGGACGTATGGACGGACGAACGGACATGGCTAGATCGACCTAAAATGTTATATAATATATACTTTATGGTGTCTTAGACGCATATTTCAAGGTGTTACAAACAGAATGACGAAATTAGTATACCCCCATTCTATGGGCGAGGTTATAAAAATGGATTTTGGCAAAATGGAAAAATGGAAACCCAAGTTTTGGGGAGCCCCCACCACCAGTATCACCCAAAATAAAAAGTGGACCGATTGGGACAATATAGGACTCTTTTGAAAGGTATTCGAGAGTAGAGTAGGAAAATAAAATTAACAAGTAAAAGCGTGCGAAGTTCGGCCGGGCCGAATCTTATATACCCTCCACCATGGATCGCATTTTTCGAGTTCTTTTCCCGGCGTCTCTTCTTAGACAAAAAAAAAGGATATAAGAAAAGATTTGCTCTGCTATTAGAGCGATATTAAGATATGGTCCGGTTTGGACCACAATTAAATTTTATTTATGTTGGAGACCTGTGTAAAATGTCAGCCAATTCGAATAAGAATTGCGCCCTTTGTGGGCTCAAGAAGTAAAATAGAGAGATCGATTTATATGGGAGCTGTATCGGGCTATAGACCGATTCAGACCATAATAAACACGTATGTTAATGGTCATGAGAGAATCCGTCGTACAAAATTTCAGGCAAATCGGATAATAATTGCGACCTCTGGAGGCTCAAGAAGTCAAGATCCAAGATCGGTTTATATGGCAGTATATCAGGTTATGGACTGATTTGAACCATACTTGGCACAGTTGTTGGATATCACAGCAAAATACTACGTGCCAAAATTCATTCAAATTGGATAATAATTGCGCCCTCGAGAGGCTCAAGAAGTCAAGACCCAAGATCGCTTTATATGACAGCTATATAAGGTTATGGACCGATTTTAACCATACTTGGCACAGTTATTGGATATCATAACAAAACACGTCGTGCCCAATTTCATCCCAATCGGATAAGAATTGCGCACTCTAGAGGCTCAAGAACTCAAAACCCCAGATCGGTGTATATGGCAGCTATATCAGGTTATGAACCGATTTGAACCATACTTGGCACAGTTGTTGGATATGATAACAAAACACGTCGTGCAAAATTTCATTCCAATCGGATAAGAATTGCGCACTCTAGAGGCTCAAGAAGTCAAGACCCAAGATCGGTTTATATGGCAGCTATATCAGGTTATGGACCGATTTAAACCATACTTGGCACAGTTGTTGGATATCATAACAAAATACTACGTGTCAAAATTCATTCAAATTGGATAAGAATTGCGCCCTCTAAAGGCTTAAGAAGTCAAGACCCCAGATCGGTTTATATGGCAGCTATATCAGGTTATGGACCGATTTGAACCATACTTGACACAGTTGTTGGATATCATAACAAAACATGTCGTGCAAAATTTCATTCCAATCAGATAAGTATTGCGCACTCTAAAGGCTCAAGAAGTCAAGACCCAAGATAGGTTTATATGGCAGATATATCAGGTTATGGAACGATTTGAACCATACTTGGCACAGTTGTTGGATATAATAACAAAACACGTAGTGCAAAATTTCATCCGAATCGGATAAGAATTGCGCACTCTAGAGCCTCAAGAAGTCAAGACCCTAGATCGGTTTATATGGCAGCTATATTAAAACATGGACCGATATGGCCCATTTACAATACCAACCGACCTACACTAATAAGAAGTATTTGTGCAAAATTTCAAGCGGCTAGCTTTACTCCTTCGGAAGTTAGCGTGCTTTCGACAGACAGACGGACGGACGGACGGACAGACGGACGGACATGGCTAGATCGACATAAAATGTCGCGACGATCAAGAATATATATACTTTATGGGGTCTCAGACGAATATTTCGAGTAGTTACAATCAGAATGACGAAATTAGTATACCCCCCATCTTATGGTGGAGGGTATAAAAATTGGATCCAAGTATCTAGGGGGCCGTCCCAAGCCTAAAACCTCCCAAAAACAAAGTGGATCGATCAGGACGATATGGGACTCTAATGAAAGTTATTTGAGAGTAGAGTATGAATATAAAATTAAAAATTGGATCCAAGTATCTAGGGAGCCGTCCCAAAATCAAAGCGCATCGATCGGGACGACATGGGACTCTAACGAAAGGTATTCGGGAGTAGAATACGAATATGATATAAAAAATCCAAGTACCTAGGACAAGTATCTAGGCAGCCGTCCCAAAATCAAAGCACATCGATTGGGACTATATGGGACTCTAACGAAAGGTATTCGGGAGTAGAATACGAATATGATATAAAAAATCCAAGTACCTAGGACGCCACCCTAAGCCCAAAACCGCTACAAAAGTACTGCCCAAATTCAAAATTGGACCGACCGCGACCATATTGGAGTCCAATGAACGGTATTCGAGAGTAGAATACGAATATGATTATTCGATTTACCAAGGGGCCGCCCCAAAACCAAAACCGTCCCAAGTGGGCATATGAAACCATCATGAATGGCCTATGTCAGTAGAGTTCCAATCTAATGCTGATATATGGATTCAAGTATCTCGGTCACGTCCTGATAAATTGTCTGTTGGGTCTTAGCGTCAGTGGGTCCGATACTCTCCTACCAATAAAAACAACACCTAATTCCCATATAGGACGACCGAGAATATATTGTACTCAAACGAAAGGACATGTCAGCGAGCAAATATGTTCAAACTGTAAAAACTACGGTTGACAAATGGCAACATTATGGAGAAAAAATCCAAAATCTGACGAACGTATATATGGGAGCTATATCTAATTCTGAACCGATTCTGAGCAAACATCTCAGATAATGTGGTAGTCGTCGATGAAAGCGTTGTGCAATTTTGGCAAGATGGGTCAATAAATGCCCTTGCAGTGGCTCTTAAAATGAAAATCGGGCAATATACATATATGACAGCTATATCTAAATCTGAACCGATTTCGATGAAATTAAACCAGTAATGTCGATAGTAGTAAAAAAATCCTTTCTTCAAAATTTTGTGAGAATCGGTTTACAAATTAACATTTTATTGCATTATTACTGAAGATCGGAAAAACATATATATGGGAGCTATATCCAGATCTGAACCGATTTTTTCCAATTTCAATAGGCTTCGTCTCTAGGCCGAAAAACTTGCCTGTACCAAATATGAAGACGATCGGATGAAAACTTCGACCTGTACTTTGTACACAAATTAATATGGACAGACAGACGGACAGACAAACAGACGGACACAGCTAAATCGGATCAAAAAGTGATTCTGAGTCGATCGGTATACTTATCAATGGGTCTATTTCTCTTCCTTTTGGGTGTTACAAACTAATTCACTAAGTTATAATACCCTGTACCACAGTAGTCGTGTAGGGTATTAAAAATAATATATGAAGGCCTATCAGGATAAAATAGGACAGAAATAAACAGTCTTTGGTAGTAAAATACACTTTATTCACAGGAGAACCTTCGGTTCTTTAATAATATGCTATCCCAAGTGGTAGCTTTGAAATATGATTTTGAATGTGGAAAACCAAAAAAAAAATATTTATTGTGTATCTGAACGAGACCGGTAGCTCTGAATATATTGACCGCCACCTTCAAAATGATTCACTTTATAGGGCCCAAAACAAAATCGTGCTCTAGCACGATGCTGATATTATTTAAACTCCCTTCAAACAGGCCATGTTTGCAATAATGAGCTCCTTATTGCCATAGTAAGCAAACATGGCCGGCATGTATTTGATAGTAGAAAACGAATTTGATATCCAATTTTGAGGCCAAGTGTTTAGGGGTGGCTCAATCCATAAACTTCCAATAAACCAATGGCAATTGGGACTCGAATAAAAGAAATTTGAGAATAGAGCACGATGCTGATATTTCTTCAGGGCTAAGTGCGTTATGGCAAAAAGGGGCTCAAATCTGATATGTGTTTTATGGCCAAGTGTTTCAGGGACGCCTCACCGCACAAACTCCTCCTAAAACACACATATATACCGACTATAGCAATATGTAGCTTAAATGTTTTTTTTTTTTTTTTGGGGAGAAGTGTATGAATCTCATATCCACTTTCGGAACAAAGGGTTTGGCTACTCCAATCCACCACCAAAACCAAGAAAATGATTAAGATCTAACATCCATACTTTAATGAGCGGAGTTCTCCCCTTACCCTATTTTCCAGAAAGCCAGATCTCGGAGATGGTTGGGGCAATTTATGCGAAATTTAGTTTGATTATAATAACTCCAGAAAAGAAAATTGGTTTCCTTGCCTAGGGTGGGATATCTAGGAGGGCCGCGCCAACTCCAAAGCCCGCTAAATGGAAATGTAGACCGTTGTACTCCTGAAACGGGATGTATTAAACAATCATGACAATATTCGACTCAAATGAAACAGATATCCAAGTTTTAGGCCAAGTGTTTGGGGACCACACGCCCTATCCCCAAAACCCTGCCAAAACGAACATATTTACCGACCAAGGCAATATGAGACTATTATGAAAGGTATTTCGGAATAGAGTACGTATCTTATATTTCTTTTCGAGAACAAGTGTCCGCTAAGCTGTACCTCCCCCATAACACCCTCAAAAATATGGGTCCACCCCATACCCAAAAAACTGACCTTGGTAATATAGGACTCCAATAAAAGGTGTTTGAAAGAAGAACACGAATCTTTTATCTACTTTCAGGGCCAATTGCTTGGATGGCCACCAAATTCTCAAACTACCCCTAAAACTGGACATATTTACCGACCATGGCAAAAATAAGCTCAGTGGATTGGGCTTTGTCCAGCAATTAACCTATACAAATTCTGAAAAAAAATCCTATAAAAAAAAATTCGATAAATTTTCCAATAGAATCTTGAATTTTGTTTTTTTTTTTTAATATTGAAACATTGATAAAATTTCTTATCAAAATGATATTTTGACGCAAATTTGGTATACAATTAAAACGCTTATAATTTTGACAAAACTGTTTCTACAAATTTGCCAAATTTTCTATACCAAATTAACGTTATTTGTTCACATGTGTAGAAATGCAAAACACTGATATTGCAGGTTTTTTAATACTTTATTATATCCTTTCATTTTCCAATATTTCGAAACATCGCCCAAATGCGTTTTTTTCAGCAAGTTAAAAAAAAACAATTGTATTCACGAGTAAGTGAACACACATTAACATTCAAAAACATATTTTCCTTATTTTTTCTAAAAACATGAACAAATAAGCTCTGATTTCAAAAATTTTTAAAAACCTCCCCCTCTGGACGCAGTTCATCCACCACCCACACCTCTTCGCCATGACCCGTTGTTTACAATGAACATTTTATATTTCCTTTGAATATCAAAGGCGCTCACTCGCTGTCATCTCAAATGACAACTTAACAATCTAAAGACAGATGACACTCAAAACTTTCACTCTGTTTGGTAAAAATCTAAGATAATGGATGGTTTGCTTGGCCTTCTGCACTTTAACACTTTTGAGAAAAGTAACCACTGTTCTTTAACATAATTCAATTTAATACTCTGACATCAACTGCCAAGACAATATTTGACAACTTTTTTGTATCTATTTTGATATATCAATCAATTAACTAGACTAGAAAACAGACAAAGTGACAGCTAGCAATTCAATAAAGATGAAGACATCATGGAGATTATGGATAATTAAGTCTTCAAATTTGAACATTAAATAATCATCATTACAAAAAATTAAATTAAATTTCATTAAGTTATATGCTAATGAAATATGAAACAGAAGCATTAGCATGACCATGAGTGCGTATGAATGATGAACTAAATGCTTACAAACATCATACGCACCATAGGCTAATAATGTATGAGAGCAAACATACAGCTGCGCATATTTATACCCACCATCGAAGGATGGGGGTATATTAATTTTGTCATTCCGTTTTCAACACATTTCCAACCCTATAGAGGATAAATATTCTTGATCGTTGTAAAAATCTAAGACGATCTAGCCATGTCCGTCCATCTGTCTGTTGAAATCACTCTACAGTCTATAAAAATAGAGATATTGAGCTGAAACTTTACACAGATTCTTTTTTTTGTCCATAATCGGGTTATGTTCGAAGATGGGCTATATCGCACTATATCTTGATATAGCCCCCATATAGACCGATCCGCCGATTTAGGGCCTTAGGCCCATTAAAGCTAGATTTATTATACGATTTTGTCGAAATTTGGGACAGTAAGTTAAATTAAGCCCCTCAACGTCCTTCCACAATTTGGCCCAGATCGGCTCAGATTTGGATATAGCTGCCATATAGACCGATCCGACGACTTAGGGTCCTAGGCCCATAAAAGTCATATTTATTATCTGATTTTGCTGAAATTTGGAACAGTTAGTTGTATTATGTACTTCAACATTCTTCTTTAATTTGGCCCAGATCGGCTCAGATTTGGATATAGCTGCCATATAGACCGATCGCTCGATCTTGGGCCCATAAAAGCCTGATTTATTAACCGATTTGGCAAAATTTGGAACAATGAGTTGCGTTAAGACCTTCGACATCCTTCTTCCATTTGGCCCAGTTCGGTCTAGATTTGGATATAGCTACCATATAGACCGATCTCTTGATTTAAGGTATTGGGCCCATAAAAGGCTCATTTATTGTCCGATTTTAAGCCCATCGACATCCCTCTTCAATTTGGCTCAGATCGGTCTTGATTTGGATATAGCTGCCATATAAGGTTTTGGATCCAAAAGGGCGCATTGATTGTCCAATGTCGCCGAAATTTGGGACAGTGAGTTCTGTTGGATTAAGCTGCCATATAGACCGATCTCTCGATATAAGGATTTAGAGCCATAAAAGCGCATTTATTATCCGATTTCGGAGAAATTTGGGACAGTGAGTAGCGTTAGGACCCTCAACATTTTTCTGCAATTTGCCTTAGATCGATGAAGATTTGCATATAGCTGCCATATAGACCGATAACTCGATTTCAGGTTTTGGGCCCACAAATGGCGAACTTATTGTCCGATGTCGCCGAAATTTAGGACAATAAGTTATGATAGGCCCTACAACATTCTTCTTCAAAGTTCGATCCAGATTTGGATATAGCTGCCACATAGACCAATCTCTTGATTTAAAGTTTTGGGCCCATAAAAGGCGCATTTATTGCCCGATGTCGCCGAAATTTGAGACAGTGAGACATTTTTCTGCAATTTGACCTAGATCGGTTTTGTTTTGGATATAGCTGCCATATAGACCGATCTCTTGATTTAAAGTCTTTTTACTTTTTAAGAACTTAACGCCTTTCTATTTGTTACATATATTTATAGAAATAATATGTCGACAAAATATTAAAAAAAAAAAATAATAAAATATTGAACAAATAAAAAAAAGAAACAAATTTTAACCAAATTTCGAAAAAAAAAATTAACTTTGAGTCAAAATTTTCTATGGATGTAAGTTTTTGACAAAATTTTCTATAGATATATATTGTTGACAAAAATGTTTATGTATATTGAAAAACTTTTCTATAGAAATGCATTTCCTTAATTTTTAGAAACGCTAGATCTCGGGGATGGGAAGTGCGATTTAAGCGAAATTTCAAAAACTTGCTATCGAAATTTCGGATGCGGTACCTAGTTGAACCGCCCCATCCCCAATACCTACCAAATATATATAGACCAATCACGACAATATGAGACTCAAATGAAAGGTTTTTAAGATTAGAAAACTTTTCTGATAAACAATTATGGGACCAAGTATTTGGGGGACTACCTCAACCTCAAAACATCTCTAAATCGGACATATTTACCGACCATGGCAAAATGGGACTCAAATGAAAGGTATTTGCGAGTAGAATGTGGGACCATGTTTCTGGGGGTCGGGACCCCGGGACCCCGACACCCCCCAAACAGGACTTGTTAACTAACCATGGCAACATGGAGCTCGAATAAAACCTATTTAAGTGTAGAATACAAATCTCATGTCCATATGTGGGACCAAGTGTTTGGGGGTCAAATTTGGAGGACAAAATTACGCTCATAACAATATAGGGCTCAAATAAAAGATATTTGGGAGTAAAGCACGAATCTGATAACAATATTCGGGAACAAGTATCTACGGGGCCACCTCACCCTCATAACACCACCCAAATAGGAAGTATTTGCTGACCATTGCAATATGTGGCTCAAATAAAGGGTATTTTAGAGTAGAACACGAATCTATATTTTCAGGGCATATCACTGATTGGCCACCCCATCCTCCAAACCACCCCCTAAACCGGAAATGTTTGCCGACAATGGAAATATGGGGCTCAAATGAAAGATATTTGGAATCCCCGAATCTGATATCAACATTCAGGTCCAACTGTCTATGGGACCTCCCACCACTTAAAAAACCCACAAATATTTGCTGACCAAGACAATTGGGGTCTTCAAGACAGTGGCGCCCGATACTGATAGTTTTAAGGGCCCATACCCCAAACCAGACATATTTGCTGACGTTTGCATTAAGGGGATTGAATTAAAGGTATTTGAGATTATAAAACGAATTTGATATCCGATTTCGAGGCCAATGGCAATATGGTGTTCAAATAAATAATGTATAGATACATGAGAATAGAGCACGATGCTGATATATTTTCATGGCAAAGTGTTTTGGTGACCACTCCACTCCCCGAAATATACCTAAATCGGACAGATTTATATGACCATGTCAATGTGCGACTCAAACAAAAGGTATTGGGGAGTGGAACACGAAATTGATACACACATTTGGGACGCATTCCCCAAAACACCCTACAAACAGGAGTTATTTACTGACCATAGAGGAGTAAGGTGAAACCAAGTATTTGGGGCACCACCCCTTTCCCCAAAACACCCCTAAAGAGTACAAGTTTACCGATCATGGCAATATGTGTCTCAAATGAAAGCTATTTGAGATTAGAAAACGAATTGTATAACCAAGGCCAAGTGTTTGGGGGACACCTCATTCCATAAACTCCACTTAAAACAATGGCAATATATATATTTTTTTTTTATTTTCAATCAACCAACACGCAGGATATGTCCCCTATATATGCAGTGCATTTCGTTGGTGAGAATAGTGAACGGTAGGAGGGGGGAAAGAGAAAGTGGTGTTTATTGACACTTGCTTTGAATATCTGGATGTCGGAAGTAGCGGGAAAAACATCCGCCGGCATGGTTCGATCAGCTGGACGCTGCTTCTAGAAAATTTTCTTCTTCTAAAAAGCTTCGAGAAAATCTTGTATTTCTGACAAACATCCTCAAGTCAGGAATTACAAGACTGATTTAGGAAGAATACACACCGTGGAAGAATCGATAGAACAGCGCCACACAACCCACATTTCGACATTGTTTAAGGGAAACAATAGAATTGGATACCCTACCATCTTCAATCAACACCAACGACCGCCTCTGGATACGGTCAAGCAGCTCCAAGGATGATTTTGGAGCTACGGTCCATATATGCAAGTTATATTCCATCTTCGGCCTGACGTAGTGTAGATATTAAGAAGATCAGAGGGAGTGAAACATTTTTCTTACACAAGCTTAAGAAATGCCAAGCACTTGAATGCTTTTTTTCACACTACGAATACATGTCTTGACCAATGGACATCACATTTAATCTTTCCGCCCAAAACATCAAGAGCCTCTGACGGATTAATACCTAAACCGTCGATAGATATTGAACTGCACTGCGTTTTGCTTGAAGTTATTACCGACACCCAAAGCGACAAGCTTTGAATGGAGTGCACCGTGCCAGACCCTATAAAATGCCTTGGAGATATCCAGAGCCACGACCTTACTCTCATCGAACTGTTGAATAGAGCGACTCCAACGTTCAGACAGGAATGGCATCGGGTCACCCGTGGAGCGAATTCTGCAGAACACATATTGTCGGTCGCTAAGAAGACCATTGGAATTTAAATATCTCACAAGATGCTAATGCTCTCCATATCCTTCGAAAGCGTAGAGCATAACGCTATTGGTCGGTAATTCGCAGGGTCGGCTGCCTCACCCTTCTTAGAGATAGGCTGCACGTTTGCAATCTTCCAACGCGCCGCATAAACACCCGCACGGTAAGCATGGTTGAAAAGATTGCGTAAAGGACGAGCCAGCGTCGAAGAACACTTGCATAAAACAAGTGACGATATGCTACTCAAATATATGGTATTTGAGAGTAGAGCAAAATGCTGATATTTATTTCAGGGCTAAGTGTCTGGGGAACCACCTCTCCCCCGAAACCACCCCTAAATCGGACACCGTTCATGGCAATACGAAACTCATACCCACTTAAGGGACCACATTCCGGGGTCGTCCACACCACCCTCTAAACCCACTAACCACCACCTGTGGGCCTTCTCACTCCCAAAATCCGCATTTAAAAATGGAGTACATCCAACATCCAAACTTATGGTCCTAAACTCTTCGAGCGATTTCAGAGACCAATAAGGAATATACGGGATTCAGATAAAGGCATTTATATGGTTATAGTGTAAGTCTAGCGATATACCCATAATATTTTCGTAGCATGGTATTTCACCTGGAATGTCCGCACTCTTTATAAAGAAAGTGCAGTAAACGCGCTGGCGGATGTATTAGAGAAGTACAAGGCAGATATTACCGCCTTACAGGAAATGCGATGGACTGGGAATAGCGTTACTACAACACCAAACAGTGACGAACTATACTATGGCTGCCATAACACGAGGCACGAATTTGGCTGTGGATTTGTGGTTAGTCGGAGACTGAAACACCTTGTCTCCAGCTTTACTCCGGTGGATGAGATACTAGCCACAGTCCGCATAAAAGCCAAATTCTTCAACATCGGCCTTATTTGTGTCCATGCACCGACGGAAGACAAAGACGAGCAGACCAAGGATATTTTCTATGAGCGCCTAGAGAGAGAATATGACTGCTGCCCATGATTTTAAAATCGTTCTGGGAGATTTTAATGCGAAGATAGGGAAGGAAGACATTTTTGGTCCAACAGTCGGAAAAATTAGCCTCCACGAGATAACGTCCAGTAATGGGTTGAGGATATCTATCATGTCGCCTCGGCAAAAAAAAAAAACATAAAAATATTCCCAAAGCCACATGGCTGTCATCCGATCAAAACACGAGAAACCAAATTGATCACGTTGTGATAGATGGAAGACACTCATCCAGCGTGTTAGATGTACGATCGATCCGTGGAGCGAATATAGATTCGGATCTTTACCTAATAGCAGCAAAGGTTCGCACCCGTTTGAACATGGCGAGGAAAGTACGAAAAGCTGCAAACACAACAAATGGCAGCGGCATACACCACTAGACTGACCCAACTGCTTCATGAAAGCACTCCTTGTTCCGATGATATAATGGCGCAGTGGCAAACTATTGCCCACTTCATGGAAAATGCCGCGAAATCCGTACTTAGGTACCGCAAGCCTCCTCCAAGAAAACCATGGTGCGACCAAGAGTGTCCCGATGCTACTGAAGCCAAAAATGCGGCATATAGACCAACCCTGCATTCAGTAGCAACGCGCAGATGAAGGAGGGGTATCGGGAGAAAAAGAGAGAGGAGAAACGTCCATTCCACAGAAAGAAAAAGAAAATGGAAAGACGTGAGTATGAGCCAGTTAAGATGTACAGGAGTCAGAACGAAGTCCGGAAATTTTACCAAAGAATGAAACATCAAACCGATGGCTATGGTACAGGCACATCCTCCTGCAGAGACAAAGAAAGAAATCTGGCAACTGACACAGATAACATGCTCGGATATGTAAAGAAGATTTCAGCCAACTGCTAGTGTCCGACTAAAGAACAACAAGGCAGCAGGAGCCGACGGGTTACCCGCTGAACTATTTAAGACCGGAGGCGACACGCTGATAAGGCGTATGCATTAGCTCTGCAATCTGGCTAGAAGAACGCATACCCGATGATTGAAACCTCAGCATACTATGTCCCTTACACAAGAAAGGAGACACGACGGAATGTGCCAACTACAGATGAATAAGACTCCTCCCCATCGCATACAAGATACTCTCAAGCGTACAGCGTGATAGATTAAAATCTTAAGTCAATGGGATAACTGGGCCCTATCAATGCGGTTTTAGACCTGGTAAATCCACCCTTGACCAGACATTCACACTGCGCCAAATCCTGGAAAAGACCCGAGAAGGACAAATCAACATCTACCACCTCTTTGTTGACTACAAAGTCGCTTTCGATACCCCTATACGTTCAAAGGTATTTCAACCCATGTCTGAGTTTGGTATCCCTGAAAAATTAATAAGACTCTGCAGGATGACACTTGCTGATACACGTAAGAATAGAAAAGAATCTCTCCGAACCATTTAATACCAGACAAAGTTTCAGACAAGAAGACAGCCTATCGTATGAGCTCTTTAATATCCTGCTGGAGAAGATTATACGAGTTGCAGATGTGAATAGATATGGGACACTAATCACAAGAGAACACATGCTACTCGCCTATGGCGATGACATCGACATCATAGGTCGGACACCGGAAGTAGTAACCGCAGCCTTTGAAAGAATCGAAAGAGAGTCAGTAAAAATGGGTCTGCCAGTAAATGGAGATAAAACGAAATGGATGGAGTCAATTCCGAAAACGCCTTGTACAACCGAGCAGATAAAGAAAATGGAGAATGTTGGGAACCACAACTTTGAGATAGTCAGTAACTTTATCTACTTCGGCACCGCCGTAACCGAAACGAATGACACCAGTTTTAATATTAAGCAAAGAATAATACTGGCAAAAAGATGCTACTTTGGACTAAGTAAGCAGTTTTGAAACAAGGCCATCTCTCGACAGACGAAGACTACACTATACAAGACACTGATATTACCCGTGCTTGTTATGTTATATGATTCTGAAGCATGGGTACTTCTGAAAGCAGATGAGGCAGTGCTTGGAGTATTTGAGAGAAAGATTCTTCGTAAAATATATGGACCAGATTGCGTTAATGAAGAATATAGGCGACATATGAACCACGAGCTGTATGACGACGATAGCATAGTTACACACATCAAAATACAATGGCTGTGTTGGCTAGGTCATGTTGTTAGAATGGATGAAGAAGCTCCAGCAAAGAAGTGTTTTTAAGGCAAACCGGGAAGACCAAAAGCCCGATGGAAAGTTCAAGTGGTGGGAGACACCTCGAAACTTGGAGTCAAAGATTTTAGAATGAACGCAGAAGGTCGAGGCACTTGGAATGCTACGTTCTAAGTTCGGCTAGTGGAACAAATATTCTGTCATAGCCAATTAAAGTTAATTAAGTAAGTATTTCACTAAAAGCTCTTTAATTGTCATAAATAAATATTCAAAGTATAATTATGTCCCATATAAAGTAAAAGATGGCGCAGCGAAGCGGGACCAGTTCAGCTAGTTTTCTACAAAAATAAGATGTTGACATCATTTTCTATAGAAATCAAATTTTGACAAAGTGTTCTATATAAATCAAATTCTGACAAAATTTTCTATAGAAATAGAATTTTGACATAATTTTCTATAGAAATCATATTTTGTTTTTTTGTTTTTTGTTGGTTTGTTTTTTTTCATAGTTCTTTCTGTAGTCTATGCCTTCAAGATGAGTTTTCGTTTTGGCTGACGTAACCACACGCGTAACTACCAAACCAATGGTTGTCAAACTTATTTTTCAGTTGACAACCGTGGGTGATTTTATTTATCAATAAAATCCTCATTTGGTTTTAAATCAAAAACATTTTCAAAAATTTGTTAGGTAGGTTAACCTACCAACCTAAAAAACCAATAACTGATCTTGAACGCATAGACTGCTGAAAAAACGATGAGGAAAAGATCAACAAAAAACAAAAAAAGAAACATGGCGCACGACGACGTTGGCTTCGCATATGCGACAACAGCAATCCTAATGGAGTTTCTCCACAAATAGTGGAACTGTATGAAAATCAAAAATGTTTTCATAATTGTTACTGACAGCTTTCTTCGAAGTTATGAGCAATAGTGATTTTCTCATTTATACTATTTTTGTCTAAGCTCATAAAATTGATGATTGACTGGGTAATTCGTCGAAGAATGCTGCAAAAGAAGGGATGGTATCCCAGAAACTGCAATCCGGTTAACCTTTCGACCAACCATTGGTTTGGTATTAAACCCTGTGGTAAATGAAAGCCAAAACAAGTAAAAAGGCGTTAAGTTCGGCCGGGCCGAACTTTGGATACCCACCACCTCGGGTATATATGTAAACCACCTTTCATCAAAATCCGGTGAAAATTGCATACCTTATGTTGCATAGCAGTTATATAGAAATATGTTCCGATTCGTACCAAATACTAATAAGTACAAGACATTGTTCCATTGTGTTTAACAAAATATTGGTCTCTTTATTAACTATATCTAAAAATAAACCGATCTAAGCCTAACATAAGTTACTGTGTCTAATTTCAGTGAAATCGAATTATAAATGCGCCTTTTTGGCGCCAAGACTTTAAATCGATATATCGGTCTACATGGCAGCTATATCCAAATCTGGACCGATTTAGGCCAAGTTTTAGAAAAATGTCGAAGAGCCTAACACAACGTACTGTCCCAAATTTCGGCGAAATCGGACAATAAATGTACCTTTTAAGGACCCAAGACCTTAAATCGAGAGATCGATCTATATGGCAGCTATATTCAAATCTGGACCAATCTGGGCCAAATTAAAAAAAGATGTCGAAGAGCCTAACACAACTCACTGTCTCAAATTTCAGCGACATCGGACAATAAATGCGCCTTTAATGGCCCCAAAACCTAAAACCGAGAGATCGGTCTATATGGCAGCTATATCCAAATCTGGACCGATCTGAGCTATATTTAAAAACGATGTCGAAGGGCCTAAGACAACTCACTGTCCGAAATTTCAGCAAAATCGGATAATAAATGTAGCTTTTATTGGCCTAAGACCCTAAATCGGAGGATCGGTCTATATGGCAGCTATATCCAAATGTGGACCGATCTGGGCCATATTGACTAAGAATGTCGAAGGGTATAACACAACTCACTGTCCCAAATTTCAGCAAAATCGGATAATAAATGTAGCTTTTATCGGCCTAAAACCCTACATCGGAGCATCGGTCTATATGGCAGCTATATCCAAATCTGGACCGATCTGAGCCATATTGACTAAGAATGTCGAAGGACCTAACACAACTCACTGTCTCAAATTTCGGCAAAATCGGATAATAAATGTTGCTTTTATGGGTCTAAGACCCTTAATCGGAGGATCGGTTTATATGGCAGCTATATCCAAATCTAAACCGATCTGAGCCATATTGACGAAGGATGTCGAAGGGCCTAAGACAACTCACTGTCCGAAATTTCAGCAAAATCGAATAATAAATGTAGCTTTTATTGGCCTAAGACCCTAAATCGGAGGATTGGTTCATATGGCAGCTATATCCAAATCTGGACCGATCTGGACCATATTGACTAAGAATGTCGAAAGGTCTAACACAACTCACTGTCCCAAATTTCAGCAAAATCGGATAATAAATGTGGCTTTTATGGGTCTAAAACCCTTAATTGGAGGATCGGTTTATATGGCAGCTATATCCAAATCTAAACCGATCTGATCCATATTGACGAAGGATGTCGAAGGGCCTAAGACAACTCACTGTCCCAAATTTCAGCAAAATCGGATAATAAATTTAGCTTTTATCGGCCAAAGACCCTAAATCGGAGGATCGGTCTATATGGCAGCTATATCCAAATCTGGACCGATCTGAGCCATATTGACGAAGGATGTCGAAGGACCTATCACAACTCACTGTCCCAAATTTCAGCAAAATCGGATAATAAATGTGGCTTTTATCGGCCTAAGACCCTACTTCGGAGCATCGGTCTATATGGCAGCTATATCCAAATCTGGACCGATCTGGGCCATATTGACTAAGAATGTCGAAGGGCCCAACACAACTCACTGTCGCAAATTTCAGCAAAATCGGATAATAAATGTGGCTTTTATGGGCCTAAGACCCTAAATCGGCGGATCGGTCTATATGGACAGACGGACGGACATGTCTAGATCTTCTTAGATTCTTACGCTGATCAAGAATATATATACTTTATAGGGTCGGAAATGGATATTTCGATGTGTTGCAAATGCCCCATCCTTCGGTGGTGGGTATAAAAAAAAAACATTAACTTGAACGCATAGACTACTGAATGAAATCAAATTTTGACAAATCTTAACAAGATTTTTGACAAATACTTGTTTTGATAATTTTTCTCTTCTGAAAATCTAAATTTGTTTTGTTGTTCTAATTTTATTCCTATTGAGGTTAGTGTTTCGATTTCCATTGCCGTTGTAATTGGAAAATATGGGAAAAGCATGCCATTTGCTAACTGCCAGCCCCTTAAACTCTCATTTCATTTGCTTAACCGCTTATATGCGTGTTTTCCACTATGTTTGTGTGTGTTATAATCTTTTTGGGGGACTTTCTATGTTCAAGCCAGACATTTAAGTTTACCGTGACATGCCATTAGTTTTGCCATCAAAACTAACTTGGTTTCGGTCGGTATTTCTTACGCATATCAGCTTGTTTTCTATTTTCGACATTTTTGCCAATTTATATTTTCTTTCGTTTATTCGAAGTAATAAATAATTGCCAAGCAAAGCATTTCGTGCTCATGTTTGATATCGTTTGATAGACCACCATCTTCTTAAGATGGTATGGTTTTTCTTAAAGAGCGATAGGTGGAGGACGCAAGGGAGAATAAAATATATTAAGGAAGTCTGGGTGGGTAAAACAAACATTAAAGGTGGTGTCAAATCGAAGGGTCTCCGAAAATGGAAAATAACAAGCAAAGAAAGAGAAACAAATTACAAGGCATTGCTCACACACCCTCCCTAACTTGCAAGTACACTCACACACTTGTACACTTAAAAGCCCTCCACCAAAAACAACACAAAGCAGCCAATGTAAGGCTTCTAGGTGTGACTCAAAATTATGTTTATTTCGTATGTTTTTGACTGACTGTGTCAAAAGCAATCCACCAAAAACAACCAGACTGGCTTAATAGTCTGCGTGTATGTGTTTTAGAAAGTGGTTGACAGTAGTAGTAGTAGTAGTCATATGTCTGAATCTTCACACATGCTTTTAAGTCTACGTATATTATAGGTGTGTAAGAGCGATTGTATGTACGAGGGTTGATTTTAATATTCCGGGATTGGACAATACTTGTGCTACAGCTCCATCGTAAAGTTTGACATTTTTGAAGTTATACGTACTCAGAACATTTTGACATACGAGAGATATATGTGTTGTTTACAGTAACTTAAAAGATTCATCTCGCGGAAAAAATTAGATTCGTGCGATAATTTTTGACTACTTTCGACGTGGATTAACTCAACAACAGCGCAGCGTTGAACTTAATTGAATTTTTGGCGAGGAAGCTCCATCAAGGACCAGTGTTTATCGATGGTATGGCGAATTCAACCGAGGTCGTAGTTCACTCCAAGACGAATTTCGTGAAGGTCGTCCAAAATTAGTTGTTGTTCCAAAAACCATTGATGCTGTGCGCCAACTGATATTGCAAGATCATCATGTGACCTATTGTGAGATTGAGACAACCTTAGGCATTAGTGGGACCAGCATACATTCAATCTAGCAATTTGTCAATCGTTCAAAAAAAGCTCGTGTCAATTGGTCGAAAAAAATGCTCCAAAAATACGAGCGTGGTGCTTCGAAACACGTCTATAACATCGTGACAGGTGATGAATCGTGGATTTACGCATTTGAGCCCATATGGGTGTTACAAGATGAGCCAAATCCAACAAAAGTTGGTCGCGTACAATGCACTTCCCAACAAATCAATGCCTGTTTTTGGAAAAACTGGACATGTCGCAATCGTGCCACTATAGCAACGCAGAACAGTCAATTATGAGCGGTACACAACCATTTGTCACGACAATGCAAGCTCTCACACATCGACTCAAACAACTGCATTTGTGAGTACTCATTGAAAACATCGATTAGATGTGTCATCCGCTGTATATTCCTGGCTTGGCATCGAATGACTTCTTTTTTTCCCGTACGTAAAAAATAAAATGAAAGGTCAACGTTTTTTGATGCCTGAAGAAGCGGTTGATACGTTCAGAATGCATGTTTTGAAGATATCTCAATCAGGGTGGCAAAAGTGCTTCGAACATTTTGAAAAACAATAATGCGATTTTCGATGATTAATATTTGTTTTTGTGTTCTTTCATCACGAAATATAGAAGGCAACCCTCGTACGCCATTGCATATATTCAAGTGGCAATGTTCTGCGGCAAACATCCTTTTATTGTTATAGGTCGTTTCCGTGCCTAGTATTGTTAAATAACATCTAACCATATGCGTGTGTGCATGTGTGTGTCTGTGTGGGTTTTATAAAACAAAGGCTGGCATTTAAACATTCAATGATTTGCTATTGCCAGTGTTGTTGTTGTTATTGGTGTCGGTGTTATTGTTATTGTTCTTGTTTTCCAAACAAGAGAAATACTCAATTGAAAGCAAAAACATTTCCGCCATACTTTTGCTTTATAAGGCCGGAAAAGGTTCACCCAAACAGCCGTAAAACAATGGTGTGTTGAAATGTTGTTATTTCTCTGTGTTTCTTTTCTTGGTAGTAAAAAAAATTAACTGAAAGTTTATCAATCATCAAAGGGTTGGTAACAACGCTGCAAGAGTAGGAGGTGAAGGGCGTTCTTCCTAAAGTAGATGTCATCGTTATGAAGTACTTGGGTATAACCAAAAGGAATAAAAGTAAGCAGCAACAAATGAAGCTTACGGATATCCTAATGAGAATCATTTGAAAGATAAAAAAGTTAAATAGAGCTCCCACACAAAAAAAAAAAGTTTTTTGAAGGGTTAACGAGAAAATAAATTTAATCCTTAACTTTTGGGGTATAATGAGGAGACTAAAAAGGCTTTAACCAAGAAAACGCTTTCTATTAGTAGAAGCTCAACAAAGTTGTTGGCTTATTAAATTTTTTTGAACTTCCTTAAAGACCAAAAATGTTTGTTTATGTCAATTCTATTACCTATTCTATAAAAAAAAATTATTATTTTTGTTAAATTGAAGGCTACAAATGTTTTCTATGAAAAACACTTTGCATAATTTTTCAACGTACAAAGACATCTTAACATAGTTTTCGGCAGACTTAAGAGACAATACTAGCGAGAAAACTTCTTCACAAAGAGGTGTTTTCAATGGCAAGTCATTCAACCTACGTAAAAAGAAAGTCGCGATTTGTATGTGTGAGTTAAAATCAGTTTTGGGGGAGTTATAGTACCGTTTATGAGAAAGAGTATTAGTACCTATGCCATTTTAATCCCTATGGCATGTTTGGGTGGCTACAATACCGTTTTTATTGAGTATGGGTGTTAAACTACGGCGTGTTTGGATAGTTGTAGTACCCTTTCCATTGGGAAACAAAAGGAACCTTTTCCTTGGGACAAGAGAGTACCTTTTTCTTCGAAAAACAAAAGTACCCTTTCGTTTAAAAATGTTATATTTTGCAGCCTTTTATTTAAAAAAAAATTCTTTAAGTACATTTTTGTTCTTTTGGTATACTTTCGGGTAATTTTAGTATACTTTCGGTTATAAAGGGTACTTTTATTACCTTTTCCTTACGGAAAGGGAGGTTTTATTACCCAATTCTCAGTGTACGGGTAGCTTTATTACCCTTCCTCAGGGAAAGGGTAGCTGTAATACCATTTCCTCAGGGAAAGGGTAATTTTATTAAACTCTCCTTGCGGAAAAGCCAGTTTTATTACCTATACCTTTCCTCAGGGAAAGGATAGTTTTATAACCCTTTCCTCGGGGAAAGGGTAGTTTTATTACGTTTTCCTCAGGGAAAGGGTAGTTTGAATACCATTTCATCAGGAAAAGGGTAATTTTATTGCCCTTTCCTCAGGAAAAGGGTAGTTTAATTGCCCTTTCCTCAGGGTAAAGGGTAGTTTTATTACCCTTTTCTCAAGGAAAGTGTAGTTTTATTAACCTTTTCTTAGGGAAAGGATAGTTTTCTTAAACTTTCCTCAGGGAAAGGGTAGTTTTATTACCATTTCATCAGGAAAAGGATAATTTTATTGCCCTTTCCTCAGGAAAAGGGTAGTTTAATTGCCTTTTCCTCAGGTAAAGGGTAGTTTTATTACCCTTTTCTCAGGGAAAGTGTAGTGTTATTAACCTTTTCTTAGGGAAAGGATGGTTTTCTTAAACTTTCCTCAGAGAAAGGGTAGTTTTATTACCATTTCATCAGGAAAAGGGTAATTTTATTGCCCTTTCCTCAGGTAAAGGGTAGTTTTATTACCCTTTTCTCAGGGAAAGTGTAGTTTTATTAACCTTTTCTTAGGGAAAGGATAGTTTTATTACCCTTACCTTAGGGACAGTGTTAAAACTACCCTTTCCCTGAAGAAAGGGTACTAAAACTACACTTTCCCTGAGAAAAGGGTAATAAAAACTACTTTTTCCCTTAGGAAAGGGGGACAAAACTATCCTGTTTATGAGGAAAGAGTACTAAAACTACCCTGTACCTGAGGAAAGGATACCAAAACTACCCTATACCTGAGGAAAGGGTAATAAAACTACCCTTTCCGTGATGAAAGGGTAATAAAGGGTACTAAAACTACACATTTCCTGAGGAGATTTCCCTGAGAAAGGGGTAATCAAACTGCACTTTCCCTGAGAAAAGGGTAAGTTTTATTAATAAATAATTATTTATTAATAAATATAATTTCCCTTAAGAAAGGATAATAAAACAACCCTTTCCCTCATGAAAGGATAATAAAACTAGTTCGCCTTTCCTCAGGGAAAAGGTATTTTAGTACCCTTTCCGTGAAATGATATTTTTAGAACTCTTTCCGCAGGGAAATGGTATTTTGATTATCCTTTTCTCAATGAGAGGGTATTTTAAGTACTCTTTCCTCGGGGAAAGGGTAGTAACTTGATTTGCACTTATAGAACTGATGTTATTCCAAGTTCGCACAAATTTTCCCGAAATTGGCTTTATTCTTCTTTGAATCCCGCCAAACGAGTTCAGAATTAGATGTATTACTTATATTTATTAAAATCGCCCATCGTTACTTAAAGGGGGTTATAAGGTAATATTTAGTTGGCAGAGCGAGATTTATACCTTACATGTTTTTCATATCAAATTTAGAAAAAAATCTTCCTCAATATGATTTCTTTGATTTCGTTGTCGCTCATATCCAATCGAGATAGTGTTAGAAGAGTAAAAGTCAAACATATTTTCTTTTATATTCATTTCTATTATCTCTAGTCTGCTTTTATGTTTTTGTAGCTTGTGACTTGACACATTTTTGAAATGAAAGTTTTCTAAATATTTCTCATTGATTTCCCTGTTTCCCCTACTCAAGCGAGAATTTGGTGGAAGGGTCAAAGTCGAACATTTTTGTACTGTTCATGGTATTTTATTAAACAGATTTTTCTTCAAGAGATGCTTTTTTCAAATCATCACTTTAACTGCTCAAGGGTCACATAAGCTCGTATGTTGTTGGGTTTGCTTTTTTTATCATCATTATTTTTTTTCCTTTGCTTTTTATAACAGATTCTCTCTTTGACTAAGTATTTGCCTGACATAAGAAAAATGTCAAAGAAAAAGATAAGTGGGAGGTAAATGATTTTATTTATTCCCTTAACTTATTGTAACAAACAATCGATTATTTTGTATTCTTCATTTTGATCAAGGGGCGAAAAGATATTTAACATTGACATTATTTTAATAAGGGTTGTGGTTTTTTGTGTTTCTTTTTTTTTTCTTCTTTTTGTTCGCTATTGATGGGTTCAAAAGAGCGAATATCGAACATACATACATACAATATTTTCTTTTCAGCCTTTGCTCTGTACAGGCTGTACTGGGTGGCGTATGAGTTCTTAACATGGCACCGCAATTAAAATGTCACCCATACGCACTTACAGCACCAATAAAACCAAACAATGAAATGCCATATTGCATACATTTAATTCAGAATGCTGCTTAATCTGTGCTTAGGTGATTCTTGGAATCAAAAAGTAAAATTTTAAAACCAAAAAATCTTCAGAATCTCATTGAATAATGTACGAGGGTTGCTTTTTACATTGCAGGGTAAGAGAACTCAAAAACAAATATTGATAATCGAAAATCGCTCTATTGTTATACCCTCCAGCATTAGATGGGGGGTATACTAATTTCGTCATTCTATTTGTAACTACTCGAAATATTCGTCTGAGACCCCATAAAGTATATATTGGGTTGCCCAAAAAGTAATTGCGGATTTTTCATATAGTCGGCGTTGACAAATTTTTTCACAGCTTGTCACTCTGTAATTGCATTCTTTCTTCTGTCAGTTATCAGCTGTTACTTTTAGCTTGCTTTAGAAAAAAGTGTAAAAAAAGTATATTTGATTAAAGTTCATTCTAAGTTTTATTAAAAATGCATTTACTTTCATTTAAAAAATCCGCAATTACTTTTTGGGCAACCCAATATATACTTGATCGTCGCAACATTTAATGTATGTCCGTCCGTCCGTCTGTCTGTCGAAAGCACGCTAACTTCCGAAGGAGTAAAGCTAGCCGCTTGAAATTTTGCACAAATACTTCTTGTTAGTGTAGGTTGGTTGGTATTGTAAATGGGCCATATCGGTCCCTGTTTTGATATAGCTGCCATATAAACCGATCTTGGGTATTGACTTCTTGAGCCTCTAGAGGTCGCAATTATTATCCGATTGGAATGAAATTTTGCACGACGTGTTTTGTTATGATATCCAACAACTGTGCCAAGTACAGTTCAAATCGGTTTATAACCTGATATAGCTGCCATATCAACCGATTTTGGGTCTTGACTTCTTGAGCCTCTAGAGTGCCCAATTCTTATCCGATTGGAATGAAATTTTGCACGACGTGTTTTATTATGATATCCAACAACTGTGCCAAGTACAGTTCAAATCGGTTCATAACCTGATATAGCTGCCATATCAACCGATTTTGGGTCTTGACTTCTTGAGCCTCTAGAGTGCGCAATTCTTATCCGATCGGAATGAAATTTTGCACGACGTGTTTTGCTATGATATCCAACAACTGTGCCAAGTATGGTTTAAATCGGTCCATAACCTGATATAGCTGCCATATAAACCGATCTTGGGTCTTGACTTCTTGAGCCTCTAGAGGTCGCAATTATTATCCGATTTGCCTGAAATTATGTACGACGGATCCTCTCATGACCATCAACATACGTGTTTATTATGATCTGAATCGGTCTATAGCCCCATACAGCTCCCATATAAATCGATCTCTCTATTTTACTTCTTGAGCCCCCAAAGGGCGCAATTCTTATTCGAATTGGCTGACATTTTACACAGGTCTTCAACATGTAATAATATAATAATAGCAGAGCAAATTTTTTCTTATATCCTTTTTTGCCTAAGAAGAGGTGCCGGGAGAAGAACTCGGCAAATGCGATCCATGGTGGAGGGTATGTAAGATTCGGCCCGGCCGAACTTAGCACGATCTTGCAATATCAGTTAACGCACAGCAACAATGGGTTTTCTAACAACAACTGATTTTCGACGACCTTCACAAAATTCGTTTAGAAATGAGCTACGACCTCGGTTGAATTCACCAGACCATCGATAAGCATTGATCTTTGATGTAGCTTCCTCGCCAAGAATTGAATTAAGTTCATCGATGTGCTGTTGTTGAGTTAATCCACGTCGAAAGTAGTAAAAACAAGTAAAAGCGTGCTAAGTTCGGCCGGGCCGAATCTTATATACCCTCCACCATGGATCGCATTTGTCGAGTTCTTTTTCCGGCATCTCTTCTTAGGCAAAAAAAGGATAAAAGAAAAGATTTGCTCTGCTATTAGAGCGATATTAAGATATGGTCCGGTTTGGACCACAATTAAATTTTATTTATGTTGGAGACCTGTGTAAAATGTCAGCCAATGCGAATAAGAATTGCGCTCTTTGTGGGCTCAAGAAGTAAAATAGAGAGATCGATTTATATGGGAGCTGTATCGGGCTATAGACCGATTCAGACCATAATAAACACGTATGTTAATGGTCATGAGAGAATACGTCGTACAAAATTTCAGGCAAATTGGATAATAATTGCGACCTCTACAGGCTCATGAAGTCAAGATCCCAAATCGGTTTATATGGCAGCTAAATCAGGTTATGAACCGACTTGTACTTTATTTGACATAGTTGTTGAAAGTAACAATAAAAAAAGTCTTGCGAAATTTCAGCCAAATCGGATAGGAATTGCGCCCTGTAGAAGCTCAAGAAGTCAAATACCCAGATCAGTTTATATGACAGCTATATCAGGTTATGAACCGATTTGAACCATATTTGGCACAGTTGTTGGATATCATAACAAAATACTACGTGCCAAAATTCATTCAAATTGGATAAGAAGTGCGCCCTCTAGAGGCTTAAGAAGTCAAGACCCAAGATCGGTTTATATGACAGCTATATCAGGTTATGGACCGATTTGAACCATACTTGGCACATTTATTGGATATCATAACAAAACACGTCGAGCAAAATTTCATTCCAATCGGATAAGAATTGCGCACTCTAGAGGCTCAAGAAGTCAAGACAAAAGATCGGTTTATATGGCAGCTATATCAAAACATGGACCGATATGGCCCATTTACAATACCAACCGACCTACACTAAAAGCGGCTAGCTTTACTCCTTCGGAAGTTAGC
The DNA here is from genome assembly GCF_963082655.1 of Stomoxys calcitrans. NCBI lineage: Eukaryota > Metazoa > Arthropoda > Insecta > Diptera > Muscidae > Stomoxys > Stomoxys calcitrans. The sequence continues at coordinate 20,833,216 of NC_081552.1, forward strand.
GTCCTTTCGACAGACAGACGGACGGACGGACGGACAGACGGACGGACGGACGGACAGACGGACGGACGGACGGACAGACGGACGGACGGACGGACGGACGGACAGACGGACAGACGGACGGACGGACAGACGGACGGACAGACGGACGGACATGGCTAGATCGACATGAAATTTCACGACGATCAAGAATATGTATACTTTATGGGGTCTCAGACGAATATTTCGAGTAGTTACAATCAGAATGACGAAATTAGTATACCCCCCATCTTAAGGTGGAGGGTATAAAAATCGCACAAAGGTGCTCACGATTTAATTCCATTTTTTGGGCAAGATGAATCTTTTAAGTTACTGTAAACAACACAATTACCGCTCGTATGTCAAAACGTTCTGAGTACGTAAAACAACAAAAATGTCACGCTTTGAGATAGAGCAGTCATTTGGCAGATTGCCACACAAGTACTGTCCAATACCGAAATATTAAAGGCAACCTTCGTATATATGTATGCTTCAATTAAATTATTGTGTTAAACAATAATAAGTGGCACTCGATGTGGCAGTGAAATATGTTAGCCATTGTTGGTTCTTATAGTGCAGGGTTTGAATTGAAACACGTTTTTAAGTGTGTATTAGGGTGTAAGTTAACTTCACATCTTAATGAGTTTTTCATAGAATCTTTTCATATAAGTTGATGACTTATAGTGAAGCTACATGTACAATACTACTTCCATTGACGTATACTCCTTAAACTAGGATTTTTGTATAAATATGGAAAAATGTAAAATACGTTGAAAATACACCAACAGTTTTATATTCAAATTTGTGACGCTATATAATCCATATATTCATAATTTCCTTTTATTTCATGTCTTCAATTACTTTAACTTAAAGAAGAGTTTTTCGTTTTTGACACAATTCGTCTAAAACTAAGCTTCATGTCACTTTGATGCACTTCCCCAAAAAAGAACAACACAATTGTTTAAAAAAATTAGGTTAGGTTGAAAAGGGGTGCGGATATTAATTCGCCCAATGTCAGAATGGGCATACACCAAAGCTACGTACGCTCTAAATACTATCCTCGAAAAAGAAAATCTAATGGTGACTTCGATTCTGAAAAAAAAATTTACACTAATGTTGCATTTACAAGGGACAACATTTTACAAATGTCGTCCCAACCCTCACAGAGTTCGAACATGTTCATATATCCATACGTAGACATTTCGACCAAATAATACGGTAAAAATCCCATACTCGTCTTCGGGTGAAGAACTTCTTAGCAATGTATCTAATATACAGGTAGGTGAATAAAACTTACTTTACTTTAATTGGCTATGACAGAATATTTGTTCCAATAGCCTAACTTAGAATAGCGTTCCAAGCGCCTCGATCTTCTGCGCTCATTCTAAAATCTTTGACACCAAGTTTCAAGGTGTCTCCCACCACTTTAACTTTTCATCAGGCTTTTGGTCTTCCCGGTTTGCGTGTACCACCGTGTTTGCCTTCCAAACACTTCTTTGCTGGAGCTTCTTCATCCATTCTGACAACATGACCTAGCCAACACAGCCGTTGTATATTGATGCGTGTAACTATGCTATTGTCGTCATACAGCTCGTGGTTCATATATTTTACGAAGACTATTTCTCCCAAATACTCCAAGCACTGCCTCATCTGCTTTCACAAGTACCCATGCTTCAGAATGATATAACAGCACGGGTAGTATCAATGTCTTGTATAGTGTAATCTTCGTCTTTGCCGCTTTTTTCCAAACATTCAAAAAAATTTGTCTTCTTCTTCCTTTGTTCAAACAAAATTGAATGAATGATAGCCGCCGATTTTCCACCATAGACTTGGCACGGTGTAAGCACCATTACCAACGAACACTACACCCGGTGATGGGGTTACATTTTTTTGGACAAACGAATACAAAATTTCGATTTCATTGCAACATATCGAAAAAATGCTACACTTTTTGCACAATCGACATCATCATAAGTTAGAAATTCCGTGCTACTTACAAAATCCTTAATTGTATTCCATAACAAGCCCCCAAGTTGGATCTTGTCTGGTATTGTGTCGCCACCAAAGTAACGGTGTCTGTTAGGTCCGAAAGCCGGGGTATGGTATAGAAAATGCTCAATGGTATCATCAGATGCCCTCCACATGCCCTACACATGCTACCACTTGCCGCACCAATATTGCATCAGTGGGCTCGTAGTTCTATGTGTCTCGTTATAACACCGAAAGCTATACTGCCCTCCTTCTTGCTTCTTTTCAGAATTAGCCTCGTCTTCAGAAGAGCCGAGTATCCCCTTAGGATTTTCGCAGTCCTACCGACCGTTTCCACAGTGTTATATGCGCGTTCGTAGCCCATGTCCTTAACTCGAACCGCATAGACCCGAAAGGCTTCGGGTTAACCAAGTTTATTGGTTAACCATTGACAAACCGATTAAATGGCGATTAAATGCCCACCCTGTGGCGTGCCCTGTGTCACTTTATCTTTCTTATATTTATTTCATGAGACCCACAAATTATACATCTGGTCTAAAAATTGGATCAATGTGTCCGCACCTTGTTAAAAGCCCCTCGATGTCAATGCATACCGCCAATGTGTATGTCCCGGCATCGAAGGGTTCTTCTATTTTATGCACAACCTCATGCAGGGCCGTCTCCACCGACCTTCCCTTGACGTAGGCATGCTGTTGGTATTTGAGCAGTTCGCCGGTGTTCTACTCTTTATCATGGTATCTTCAATACGTTCCATGGTTTTGAGTAGAAAGGACGCAGGGCTTATAGGTCTGTAGGCGTTTGTTATAGATGCCACCCTTGCCTTCTACTAGGCTTTCGGAGTATATGCAAGTCCTAGGCATGCTGTGAAAAAAATGGCCAAATGGGGTGCCATACAGGCGGTCTCCTTCTGTAGTATCGCTGGGAATATTTCATCAGCTCCGGGTGACAAAAATAGTTTGAAGCACCTCAATGCTTCCTGTACTATAATATCTTCGATCAACATCGTTATTCCACGATTCTGGTGTCCCCTTGAGTGCCGTCGTATCCTGGGGAAAATGCGTTTTCATCAACAGCCCCAACATGTCCTCCGTTGGCTCTGCTCTCACTTCCATGAAGTCTACTAACGTTTCAATTTGGACATGGGTTTTTGACAGAAACTTTTACATCGTGGCAGCGTCTTTAACGCTATCGATCTTTTTGCAGAAAAACTTCCAGGTGGCACGTTTTGCCGCTCAGGTAATCTTATTGTATTCCTTTAGTCGTGTCTAGTTCAAATCTTAATAAACCACCGCTTTTTACGACGCGCTCTTTTGTAAAGTTTGCGAACCTCTTTCCCAATATTTTGAATCTTCCCGGTCATCCAGGGTTTTTCTTGGGCTGATTTCTTCTCTCGAAGAGGTGAGAGTAGTACCTCACCAGCCGTTATAACTACGACGTGGATGGCGGCGCACAGTGTTGCCACGGTGGACAAAAATTTAAATTATTATGAATTTTTTTACAAGCTTTAAAAAAAAAACTCTTCAAAAAAGAAGAATTAAAAACAAGTAAAAAGGCGTTAAGTTCGGCCGGGCCGAACTTTGGATACCCAACACCTCGGGTATATATGCGAACCACCTTTCGTCAAAATCCATTGAAAAATGCATACCTTATGCCCCATAACAGCTATATAGACATATCATCCGATTTAGACCAAATGCTTATAAGTACAAGTCATTGTTCAACCGAGAGATCGGTCTATATGGCAGCTATATCCAAATCTGGACCGATCTGAGGCAAACTGAAGACATGTATCGAAGGGACCAACACAACTCACTGTCCCAAATGTCGGCGACATCGGACAATAAATGCGCTTTTTATGGGCCCAAAACTTTAAATCGAGAGTTCGGTCTATATGGCAGCTATATCCAAATCTGAACCGATCAGGGCCAAATAGATGAAAGGTGTCAAAGGGCCTAAGGCAACTCACTGTCCCAAATTTCAGCAAAATCGGATAATAAATGTGGCTTTTATGGGCCCAAGACCCTAAATCGGAGGATCGGTATATATGGCATCTATATCCAAATCTGGACCGATCTGGGCCAAATTGACGAAGGATGTCGAAGGGCTCACCGCAACTAACTGTCCCAAATTTCAGCAAAATCGGATAATAAATGTGACTTTTATGGGCCCAAGACCCTAAATCGGAGGATCGGTATATAAGGCAGCTATATGCAAATCTTGACCGATCGGAGCCAAATTACAGAGGGATGTCGAAGGGCTTAAAATCGGACAATAAATGAGCCTTTTATGGGCCCAATACCTTAAATCGAGAGATCGGTCTATATGGAAGCTATATCCAAATCTAGACCGAACTGGGCCAAATGGAAGAAGGATGTCGAAGGGCTCAGCGCAACTCACTGTCTAAAATTTTACCAAAATCGGATAATAAATGTGGCTTTTATGGGCTTAAGACCCTAAATCAGAGGATGGGTATATATGGCAGCTATATGCAAATCTGGACCGATCTGAGCCAATTTGACGGAGGATGTTGTTAGGCCTAACACAACTCGCTGTGTCATATTTCAGCAAAATCGGATGATAAATGTGGCTTTTATTCGCCTAAGACCCTAAATCGGCGGATCGGTCTATATGGGGGCTATATCAAGATATAGTCCGATATAGCCCATCTTCGAACTTAACCTGCTTATGGACAAAAAAAGACTCTGTGCAAAGTTTCGGCTCAATATCTCCATTTTTAAAGACTGTAGCGTGATTTCAACAGACAGACGGACGGACATGTCTAGATCGTCTTAGATTTTTACGCTGATCAAGAATATATATACTTTATAGGGTCGGAAATGGATATTTCGATGTGTTGCAAACGGAATGAGAAAATGAATATACCCTCATCCGTCGGTGGTGGGTATAAAAATATTAATACTTGAGGTCCCCCCTCAAATACTCGGTGTTTTCTTATGAAGGTTTTTTGATAAATGAATGCTACATAAGGTTAGTACCGTTAGTTTTACATAGGAGGCGAAAATATGGCAATATCCGCCCAAATTTAAATTTTCCGCAGAGTGGATCTTAAAAGGGCCGTCCTGACTCAAGCTTAATTTCAGCTGCACAAATTAGCACCAATTCAGTATTTTGGGTTATTTTTTGAAAAATGATTTTTCTGACCCTTTTTGGAAACAGGGTTCAAAACTCCTTAAAACTGGGAGTTTAGCATATCATACCAAAAACTTTACATAAACAACGGATATCAGTAAAACGGAAAACATAATTCAGGGAGAAAGTCGTAAGTTAAAGTAAACTCCTTCTATAGGCTTAAGAACTCAAATCAAGAGATTGGTTTATATGGGAGTGATATCAGGTTATTTACCGATTTAAACCATACTTGGCGGAGTTATTGAGAATCATAGCAAAAGTCGTTGTGCAAAATTTCCAATTCGGATAATAATTGCACCCTCTGGAGAAGATCTGTTTAGTCGGGAGATCCGTTTATATGGGAGCTATATCAGGTTATAGGCCGATTTGGTGCATACTTGCGGTAGCTGTTGAGACTTTTAACTGAGGACATCATGCAAAATGTCACCCGAATCGGATAAAAATTGTGAACTCCAGGAGCTCGTGAAGTCAAAGCGGGAAATTTGAGATTTTAGAGCTGTATGGTAACTCAAACTATTTTTATCCAAGTGATGTATGAAGAGTCAACACTGTGCGGTGTCGGAGAGTCGAAAGGCAGCTTAGGTGATGCCGGGCATGCTCCGCAGTCAACCATGAGACAGTTAACAAGCCTGGGAAAAAATGTAATTCGCATTTTTATGACAAATAACACAGGTCCTCCGCAAAGCATAGAATAATTGGTAGCAAGTGTAGCAATCTCGCTCCTATGGATTATAGTTTATCTGGATCACCTCAATCATTGGTCCTCCAGTAAATGGGCATATTGGGAGTGGGTTGTGGTCTAATCTTTTGCACACTGTTTTTAGACGGCATTTTCCCTGTTAGTTAAGCTGTATTGAGTCTTTTGTGTCTGCACTGCCTGATATTCTAATATTAGGATCCTAGCCTATTCTAGTCTTCCAAATCTTGATTAAATGTGCTTCTTAAGAGAAGGTGATGGTCTCTTCGTCGGCTTCACGTTCATTTACTGTCACTGCACTGCCTGACGTCTCAACATCATCCGGCACGGAATAGTTGTGAACACCACACTGGCCGGAACATTGAGGTCCGACCTGTGTGGTGTTCATTGCTGTCACGAAAAGCTTAGCTGCGAGCTACTGGGCGAGTCCACATGTTGGGGATAGTGGAATGCTCCATATGGAGTAGCTGCAACGGCAGTCGCAGACAATCAGCGGTATCGAGCAAAGAGTCTCAATGAGAGGCCGGATGGCACTGGCTCTTGCACAAATATTGAGTGCCTTTGATGCTTGATATGACAAGGCGGGTTATTGGCGGCTTTAAATAACCAATGGCCACTATTTTTCTGTAGCGATCGGTCTTTTGAACCGGAACAAGCTAGCTCACCTATAGGAGCTTGACAAAGACCCCACCTCCACATGAAAATGTGGCTACAACAACAATGTCTTAATATCGGAATCTTTATCAGTTCAGTCTTCCGAATCTTGAGAAAGTCGGTAATGGCTCAATCATCGGGTATATGTTCGATAAACTGTGTTGAATCTCTCGTTCATTCACTGCCTGGTGTGTTTGCATTAGGATCTTTGCTTCTCCTAGTCTTGGTTATTGTCTCGTCGTCAGCCCGCTGTTCGTTAGGCGTTATTGAGTGCCACTGCAATGCCTGATGGCTCATTTTTAGGATGTTTGCCTATCCTAGTCTTCCCAATCTTGAAAAAGACGGCTTTGGTCCCTTAGTACGCCATGCCTTCAGTCTTAGCCAAATTTGTCACGGAGACTAGATCCAAGCCCACCACAAGGAAAGTTCGTTCCTCCTTCTCCACGACCAAATCTTAGATTTGCTTGTGTAAGACATCCATCATGCGTTACGTTGCGAATTTGTTGCCCTCACTCTTGATGAAGACTGTCGCCTTTGTTAGCTGGAGAATTTTCATATTTTTCACAAGGGTGAGATTTGCGGTCTCCCAGGGAGCGTGGATTCTTCCAAGAGCTTTTTTGAAGGTATGAATACATTCTACTGACGCAAATCGCATCATTAAGATGTCCCCTCTATACTCGCTGCTCATCATTTGTATGGGTGGACTCCCATCAGAGTTCAACATATGTTCGAAAACCCGTTCGTTTACCAGATGCTCCACTTGGGACCGATGATCTGGAAAAATCCTAACGAATGCACTGCCGATATCGATGACTACAGTAGTCAACTACTCTCTGTTGTACATTCTTGCCACTTAAGCGTAAGAGGGCGACTACTTAACTTTCTCAGCCACCACCTTTCCCTTCGGTGATGGCTGTGGCATTCTTTTGGAAGTCACAATCCTCCATGACGACTCAGGGGCAGTGCGCGCTTCCCTCCTCCCTGCTGCGACTTTGTCTCCCTCCGCAGGACACTGTCTGGGGTCTGCCTTGCGGGGAGTTGGTTTGGTCTTCCCAGATAACTTGAAACCGGGGAGCTCATTTTCTTCTTTAGCGTCTCATTAGTGTTATGCTCTCCCGGAGATCTGATGCTCTTCCCAGCAACCTTAGATCTGCCTGGAATGTCAGCTCTATCCCTTCTAGCATCCTGCACTTTCGTCCAATTGCACTGCCTGTACCTACTCCTCAGTCTTCTTCGTCGTGCTTTCTCGGTCTGCTTGTGAGCTTAGCAAAGCCCTCGCTCACTTCTGCCGTCATCCTGTATTATTCATCTCTCGATTCGGCTGCGATGACTGTGTCATTGAGGTTCTCACTGTCTGAATATGAATCGGAAGTACCACCTTCACTTAAAGGCTAGAGACGAACTGCGCATCCCTCTGGCTTATCAGTCGCTTCCTTAATTACTGGTCTGATGACTGGTTGTGCGCTTAAAGCATTACCCCACACCCATAGGAGGGGCAGATAACATGCTGCGGTCTGATGCCACCACCGCAGCTGTTCGAGTCCATTTTAAGCCTACTCCTGAAGAGCTTGCAAATTTTTCGGAAATATCCGAGATACGGATATTTCCTTCCGCTCCAGTCAACGGTTACTATTAAAATAAAACAAAAATTTAGTCCAAAGTTGACACCGTTCTTTTGTTGATATTTTATACGTATTTCTTTTCTTCAGCCTTTAGTCTTCAGTTTGTGTAGACTTTCATATCCCTTACAGCCACCCTAATATATAAATGATATTTTCTTAAACCAAGCACGAATTTATTTATCAATATTCCTTATAAATCCCCATGTTCTTTGGACAACAAGAAAGAAAACAAAGATATTTCGCTTTGCATTGCCATCAGACCTTGAATTTTCATGACCATGAAAAAGAGTATTTCAGCCACTCATATACAAATCTTTCTTTTACGATATCACATACACACCCACATATATTGGGCTTGAACCATGACATGACACTGCAGCCAGAACTGAACAGACATAAGTGGTATATTAATTGGATTTCGCTATTGACAAATTTCAATAGAATCTTTTGCTAATACACTTAAGCTACCATAAATTGTCGATATAAAACACTTCTACGAAAAAGGAGACACTTTTTTATAATAAAAAAAAAGAAAAGAAATTATTTTGAGCTAAACAAAAACCAAAGAAGAAACTGAGATCTTCTGAGCAATGTCATCATCAATATATCCATGGTGAAGCTCTTGACTAAGGCCACTTTCGGCCTCTTAAAAGTAGAACTTGCATTGTATAGGCCATACTACGGTTGTTCATTCATTAATGAAACTGATTTAGTTGGGTATTCTAACTCGACTCGAAATACACTCGAGACTGCACTAATATCCTAAGTTTCTTATGAACACCAGATTTAATACACAATTACGTAAAACCCATGACAAAAATGGAAAAACTTGGAAAAATTAGAATTTTTCAACTCTTAAGGGATTATACAGGGTGTACCAGAGGAACTAACTTATTTGAAAAAAACCCCGAGCGGTGAGTTGGGCTGAGAAGGGGTTGAATGGGGGCGCAACTGGAGGGGGAAATCTCCAATTTTGTTTCTCTCTACAGTCAGTTGCCGTCATGCTCTGTCTAGGGAGCAGCGGGCCTTCGCCATCGAGACAAGCTGCCTAAAGATGCGGTAGTTTTTTCCAGTGACGAGGCTCACTTTAACAAGCAAAACAAGCGTTGATAAAGTAGTGAACGACTTACTGTCATACATTGTGAACGAGTTACTGTCTGGTGTGCGATGTCGGTAATGGGAATAATTGGTCCTAATTTTTTTGTAGATCACCAAGAATGAAAGCCTCGAAGAAATAATCTTTAGGTTAGGTTTGGTTTGGTTGAAAAGAGGGTGCCTATATAAATCCGCCTCTGCTACTATTGGCATACACTTAAACCAGTAATAGGCTTGTTGTGCGCTCTAAATACTAAAAAAGAACATCGAAAAGAAAGTCTAAGTCAGGAATTTCGTTCTACTTACAAAATCCCTAATTAATTTTCATACCACGCCGCTAAGTATCTTCATGTATTGTGTCTCCACCTAAGTGCCAGTGTCTGTTAGCCACGAAAGCCGAGCAATCATATAAGAAATGGTCCAAAGCCATTTTTCCCACATGCCCTACACGTGCTATCACTTGTCACACCGATTTTGCATAAGTGAGTGTCCCGTTTTGATATTGAAACTGATCTCCCTCTTACTTCTTCGTTTTCTCACAATCCGGATCTCTCCCTAGAATTTTCTTCGTCCTACCAACCGTTTCGCTATTCCACATTGTTACATGAGCGTTAGTCGTCCACGCTCTAACTCGAACTGCATACACCCGAAAGGCTTTGGGTTAACAAAGTTAAGTGACAGCAGTCCTCTGGTCTTCACTATCAAATCGGCGGCTCTTTCATTCCCCCTTACTCCGCTATGGCCCGGCGCTCAGACAATGCGAATCATGGCATCTTCAGAAAAGACGTTAAACTCCTTCTTACACTCCATGACTGTGCGTGACCTTGCCGTCCTGGTGCTTATTGCCCAGATTGCCAGTTTACCGTCCATAAAGATGTTCACACTCGACATTCTCGCATGAACACCATACCAACTCAGACATTGATCAGACATTCGAAAGCAGATCTCATTCCCTGGGTTATCAATGTAAACCCCCATGACCCACTCTATTATTTAGCTTTGATCCGTGTAGCATGAACTTCCACATGGGAATACATGAGTTCCGTCAATCCAAGATTCTGCCGCTGGCAGCAGTACCTGTCACTCGTTGTTAAGTGGCGTCCCAGGCATCCGATCCGAAACCTCTTCTATTTCTACCACGTTTCCTATAGTCGCCTCGATTATACCGCGATGTTGTGACTTACTTCTATTCTCAATACATTCTTCCATCGCCCTAAGTCACAGACCTCAGTCCCTGGGTTCTCAATGTAGACCCCCAGGCCCACTCTGTCCTCTAGCTTTGATCCATCCGTGTAGCATGAACTTCCACATGGCAATACCAGAGTTCCGTGAATCCAAGACTGTGCCGCTGGCAGCAGTGCCTCTCACTCGACATCAAGTAATGTCTCAGGCATCCGATCCGAAACATCTTCCATTTCTATCACGTTTCCTATAGTCGCCTCGATTACACCGCGATGTTGTGACTTTCTTCTATTCTCCATACATTCTTCCATCGCCCTAAGTCTCATAGTCGCGGTAACTGACTCACACTAACTTGTATGCCTATGGGTTAAATATCTACAATAGTCTCCATTGCCATAGAGAGCGTGGTAATCATCGCTCCGCCTATGCCAATACAACGTGTTTCCTGAACCTATTGTATTATTCAGTTTCCTGTCCATGATCAATCTTAAGTATTTGACATTGTCGGATATCTAAATCGTTCGGGGAACCATGATGCTTTACGTTGACTCACCTTCTCGTGAACAGGCAGATTTCAGTCTTCTCTGGGTTAACATTGAGACCTCTAGGTCTAGCCCAGTTGTATGCCGTCTGCAAAGACCTTTTGTCCCTTCTGCATACCTGATTCGGATCCTTATCCCTTAAAAATATTATAACAAAGTCAGCGAAGCAGACGGGTCCCAATCCCTCCTCAGTTAGCATCCGTTATAGGCTGTTAATGGTGGTCAGCCATAGGAGTGGTGATTGAAAGCCCCCCTGTGGCGTGCTCTGTGCCACTTTCTCCCTTATCACTAGCCGAACCGGGCCCGCTGCGCTGCGTCATTTTTATACCCTCCACCATAAGATGGGGGGTATACTAATTTCGTCATTCTGTTTGTAACTACTCGAAATATTCGTCTGAGACCCCATAAAGTATATATATATTCTTGATCGTCGTGACATTTTATGTCGATCTAGCCATGTCCGTCCGTCTGTCCGTCCGTCCGTCCGTCCGTCCGTCCGTCCGTCCGTCCGTCCGTCCGTCTGTCTGTCGAAAGCACGCTAACTTCCGAAGGAGTAAAGCTAGCCGCTTGAAATTTTGCACAAATACTTCCTCTTAGTGTAGGTCGGTTGGTATTGCAAATGGGCCATATCAGTCCATGTTTTGATATAGCTGCCATATAAACCGATCTTGGGTCTTGACTTCTTGAGCCTCTAGAGTGCGCAATTCTTACCCGATTGGTATGAAATTTCGCACGAAGTGTTTTGTTATGATATCCAACAACTGTGACAAGTATGGTTCAAATCGGTCCATAACCTGATATAGCTGTCATATAAACCGATCTTGGGTCTTGACTTCTTGAGCCTCTAGAAGGCGCAATTCTTATCCGATTGGAATGAAATTTTGCACGACGTGGTTTGTTATGATACCCAACAACTGTGCCAAGTATGGTTAAAATCGGTCCATAACCTGATATAGCTGCCATATAAACCGATCTTGGCTCTTGATTTATTGAGCCTTTAGAGTGCGCAATTCTTATCCGATTGGAATGAAAATTTGCACGACGTGTTTTGTTATTATATCCAACAACTGTGCCAAGTATTGTTCAAATCGGTCCATAACCTGATATAGCTGCCATATAAACCGATCTGGGATCTTGACTTCTTGAGCGTCCAGAGGCCGCAATTATTATCCGATTTGCCTGAAATTTTGTACGACGGATTCTCTCATGACCATTAACATACGTGTTTATTATGGTCTGAATCAGTCTATAGCCCGATACAGCTCCCATATAAATCGATCTCTCTATTTTACTTCTTGAGCCCACAAAGAGCGCAATTCTTATTCGAATTGCCTGACATTTTACACAGGTCTCCAACATAAATATAATTTAATTGTGGTCCAAACCGGACCATATCTTAATATCGCTCTAATCGCAGAGCAAATCTTTTCTTATATCCTTTTTTTGCCTATGAAGAGATGCCGGGAAAAGAACTCGACAAATGCGATCCATGGTGGAGGGTATATAAGATTCGGCCCGGCCGAACTTAGCACGCTTTTACTTGTTAACTCTCTAATATGTTGTTAGGATGGGGACTCTTCGCCCTGAATGCGATATCGAATTCATGCCATTGTAGCCTATGACGCTGAACGCTTTCGAATCCTGGCGAGAACATTGGAAAAAGCGGTGGTTGGCGACATTTGCGAGGTACAATGCCATGCATGGTCATTTGAAACATTTCCCCAAAAAGGTATCGCACTGCGGGACGCCGTTCGGACTCGGCTATAAGAAAAAGTCCCTTATCATTGAGTTTAAACTTGAATCGGAAAGCTCTCATTGATGTGTGAGAATTTGGCCCCTGCTTGGTTCCTGGTGTTTTTAAAAAGTAGAGTAATCAGAAGTCCTTTTTAGGGGATGAATGGCACCTCAGGCATTTCGACTCAAATATGTATATCCAATTCGTGCTGCACTTCCAAATCCCTTGAATTTGAGCCCCATATTGCCATGGCCGATAATATGAACCGTTTGGAGGGTGTTTTGGGGCTGAGGCGGCCACTGGCACGTTGCACTGAAAATAGATATCAAATTCGTTTTTATTCCCAACGGAAATGAAGTTCAGTTTTGGGGCTGCTTTAGGGCGTATCCCAAAACACTTGGCTCCAAAATTGGATACCAAATTCGTTTTCTACTCTCAAGTACCTTTCATTTGAGTCCCATATTGTGATATTTTGTAAATCATATAACCCATTTGACGTATCTTTAGGAGAAAATGCGCCAACTAGACTTGAACGCAAATTTTAATGTCATATTCGTAATCTACTCCCAAATTCCTTTCATTTGAGTCCCATATAGACATGGTGGGCTAATATGTCCATTTGGGGGTATTTGGGGGTGGGCGACCTACCATTACTTGGACCTAATGTTTTATGCCATATTTGTAATCTACTGCTTAATATTTTCATTTGCGTCCCATATTACATTAACTTCGAATAAAGCCGTTTAGAGGAGTTTTGGAGTTGAGGGGGCCGGCTGGGTACTTGGACCCAACTTTTAATACCATATTCGTTTTCTGGTCTCGAATACCTTTCATTTGATACCCATATTGTGCCTATCGGTCCACTTTCGGATATGGGTAGCGCTTTTGGGGTAAGGAGGAGTCCTACATTTGGATATCAAATTCATATTCTAATCCCAAATACCTTTATTTGAGCCCCATATTGCGATGGTCAGTAAAAAATTGGTGTTTGTGGGGTATTTTGGGAAAGGGGTAGACCCCCAGAAAACTGGTCCCGAAAGTGGGTATCAATTCTTGCTCTACCCCCCAATAACTTTAATTAAAGCCCCACATTGTCATGGTCGGTAAATATGCCCAATTTAGGGGTGCTTTGGGGATTGGAATGGTCCCCCAAACATTAAGCCCGGAAAATACATCAGCAACATGCTCTATTCTCATATATCTATATATCATTTATTTAAACCCCATATTGCCATTGCTCTCAAAATTGGATATCAAATTGGTTTTCCAATCTCATTTAAACTCCTTATTACAGAAGTCAGCAAATATGTCCGGTTTGGGGTATTTGTCCTAAAAACTATAAATATTTAGTTCCACTCTCTTTAAGACCCAAATTGTCTTGGTGAGCAAATAAGTCCTATTTGGGGGTTGTTATGGCGGTGAGACGTCCCCTAGACAGTTAGTCCCTAATGTTGATATCAGATACGTGGTCTACTTCCAAATATCTTTAATTTGAGCCCCATATTTCCATAGTCGGCAAACATGACCGGCTTGGGGGGTGTTTTTGGGGATGGGCGGCCTCTCAGTGAGTTGGCCTTGGAAATATATATCGGATTCGTGGTCCACTCTAAAAACCCTCTTATTTTCGCCTCATATTGCAAAAGTCAGCAAATACTTACTATTTGGGTGGTGATGTGGGGGTGGGGTGGCCCCATAGACACTTTTCCCGAATATTGATATCAGATTCGTTCCTTATTCCCAAAGACCTTTCATTTGGGCCCATATTGCTATGGTCGTAAATTTCTCCACTTTGAGACCAAACACTTGGTCTCATATATGGATATCAGATTCGAGTTCTAAATTCAAATACCTTTTATTTAAGCCCCATATTCCCATGGTCAGTAAATAAGTTCTGATTGGGGGGTGTTTTGGGGAAGGGGTCCACCCCCCAGAAATGTGGTCCCACATTTGGATATTAGATTCGTATTCTACTCGCAAATACCTTTCATTTGAGTCCCATATTGCCATGGTCGGTAAATATGTCCGATTTAGGGGTGTTTTGGGGGTTGAGGTGGTCCCCCTAACACTTGGTCCGACAATTGGATGTCAGATACGTTTTCTTATCTTTATGCTTTACTATATTTTTGAGCAAACTTTTGCTTAAATCGCATTACTAAATTAGTTTTTTCTGTTTGTACCCTCCATCATAAACTAATTTCGTCATTCCGTTTGCAAAACAACGAAATATTCATCTGAGACCCAACAAAGTACATATGTATATTTTTGATCGTCTTGACATTCTAAGTCGATTTAGCCATGTCGGTCCGTCCATCTGTCAAAAGCACACTAACTTTCGAAGGGTTAAAGCTAGGCGTATGAAATTTTGCACAAATACTTCCTATTAGTGTAGGTCAGTTGGTATTGTAAATGGGTCATATTGGTCTATATTTTGATACATCTGCCGTATAAACCGATCTTGGATCTTGACCTCTTGAGCCCCTAAACGCCTCAATTCTTATCCGATTTGTCTCAAATGTTGTATAAGATATTTTGTTAAGAATTCCAACATCTGTGCTAAGTATGTTTTAAACCGGTTTAAGACTTGATAATTTGACTCTTTGGGCCTCCAGAGGGCGCAATTCTTATGCGATTTGTCTAAACATTATTTTAACGACTTCTCCTACGACCTTCCACATACGCGTCAAATATGGTCTGAATGGGTCCATAACCTGATATAGCTCCCATATGAACCGATCTCCCGATTTGAATTCTTGAGCCACTATAGGGCTCAATTCTTATTCAATTTTGGCTGACATTTTGCACAATTACTTTTACTCCAACAGCAACACCAAGCATGGTCCGAATC
>NC_081552.1:20848941-20883565 GCF_963082655.1 Stomoxys calcitrans
ATTTCGACTCAAATATGGATACCAAATTCGTGATGCATTTCGTGATGCACCAAATCCCTTCAATTTGAGCCCCATATTGCCATGGCCGGTAAATATGAACCGTTTGGAGGGTATTTTGGGGCTGGGGCGGCCAACGGCACTTTGCACTGAAAATAGATATCAAATTCGTTCTTTATTCCCAATGGAAATAAAGTTCAGTTTACGGGGGTGCTTTAGGGCGTACCCCAAAACACTTGGCTTCAAAATTGGATAATCTATTGCCTAATACCTTACATTTGAGTCCCATATAGCCATGGTCGGCTAATATGCCCACTTGGGGTTATTTGGCGGTGGGCGACCTCCCATTATTTGGACCTAATGTTTTATGCCATATTTGTAATCTACTCCCTAATACTTATCATTTGAGTCCCATATTGACATGAACTTCGAATATATCTGTTTAGAGCAGTTTTGGGGTTGGGGTTCGCCCTCTGGGTATTTAAACCCAAATTTAGTACCATATTCATTTACTGGTTTCCAAATGAAAGGTTCATTTGATAACCTTATTGTGCCCATCAGACCACTTTCGGATATGGGTGGCGTTTTTGGGGTAAGGGGGAGGGCCTTCACCCGATATCTAACAAGTGAAAAGGTGTTAAGTTCGGCCGGGCCGAACTTTGGATACCCACCACCTCGGGTATATATGTAAACCACCTTTTATCAAAATTCGGTGAAAATTTCATACTTTATGTCCCATGTCAGTTATATCCAAATATGTTCCGATTTGGACCAAATACTAATAAGTACAGTAGATATATTTCAAAATAAACCGATCTGAACCATATACGACACGGATGTTGAAAAGCCTAACATAAGTCACTGTATCAAATTTCAGTGAAATTGGATTATAAATGCGCCTTTTATGGGGCCAAGACTCGAGATATAGGTCTACATTGCAGCTATATCCAGATCTGGACCGATTAGGGCCAAGTTGCACAAAAATGTCGAAGAGCCTAACACAAAGCACTGTCTAAAATTTCAGCGACATCGGACAATAAATGCGTCTTTTATGGGCCCAAAACCTATTAAAACCTAGATATCGGTCTATATGGCAGCTATATCCAAATCTGGACCGATCTGTGCGATATTGCAGAAGTATGTCAAGGGGCTTAACTTAATTCAATGTCCTAAATTTCGGCGACATTGGACAATAAATGAGCATTTTATGGGCCCAGAACCTTAAATCAAGAAATCGGTCTATATGGCAGCTATATTCAAATCTGAACCGATCTGCGCCAAATTGAAGAAAGATGTCGAAGGGCCTAACACAACTCACTGTGCCAAATCGGATCAGTAAAATCGGATAAGAAATGTGGCTATTATGGGCCTTAGACCCTAAATCGGAGGATCGTTCTATATGGCAGCTACATCCAAATCTGGACCGATCTGAGCCAAATTAACGAAGGATGTCGATGGGCCTTACACAATTCACTGTCCCGAATTTCATCGAAATCGGATAATAAATATAGCTTTTGTGGGCCTAAGACCCTAAATTTAAGGATCGGTCTATATGGCAGCTATATCCAAATATGAACCGATCTGGGCCAATTTAACGAAGGAAGTCGAAGGGCCTAAGGCAACTCACTGTCCCAAATTTCGGCGAAATCGGATAATAAATTTGGCTTTTATGGGCCTAAGACCCTAAATCTGAGGATCGGTCTATATGGCAGCTATATCCAAATCTGGACTGATCTGAGCCAAATTGACGAAGGATGTCGAAGGGCCTAACACAACTCACTGCCCCAAATTTAAACAAAATCGGATAATAAATGTGGCTTTTGTGGGCCAAAGACCCTAAATCGCCGGATTGGTCTATATAGGGGCTATATCAAGATATAGTCCGATATAGCCCATCTTCGAACTTAACCTGCTTATGGACAAAAAAAGAATCTGTGCTAAATTTCAGCTCAATATCTCTATTTTTAAAGACTGTAGCGTGATTTCAACAGACAGACGGACGGACATGTTTAGATCGTCTTAGATTTTTACGCTGATCAAGAATATATATACTTTATAGGGTCGGAAATGGATATTTCGATGTGTTGCAAACGGAATGACAAAATGAATATACCCCCATCCTTCGGTGGTGGGTATAAAAATGATATAGCCTATGTTTACTTCCAGACAAACGTACACAATCTATGAAAATTTCGAGAAAATCGGTTCTGCCATTTTGTCAGTCTATACGGATTGGCTAATGTACCCATTTTGGGCGTTTTAGTGGGGTGGGTGACCCCCTATACTTCTACATGAATTTGTATGCCAGATTCGTTATCTACTCCCGCATACTTTTCATTTGATACCCATATTGTCCTAATCGGTTCTCTTTTGATTTTGGGTTGTGTTTTTGGGGTATCGGTGGAGGGTCCGCCACCTTCTGTTATTAATAAATTGTAAAGCCTATTCTTCCTGACCATATTCGTAGTCTACTCCCGAATACCTTTCACTTGATCCCATATGATCGTCAAATAAACCTATTTTAACGGGTTTTGGGGCTGGGGTGGCCCTCCAGGTACTTGGACCCAACTTTTATTATGAAATTCTGAATGGGTCCTTAAATTGATATAGCTCCCATATGAACCGATCTCTCGATTTTAATTCTTGAGCCGCAATAGGGCTCAATATTTATTAAATTTAGGCTGACATTTTGCACAAATGTCCGAATCGGTTGATAACTTGAAATTGCGCCATTAGCTTTGCAATTTTTATCCTTTGTTTGCCTATATAGAAAAATGAGGCAAAAAATGTCAAATTAAATCCACGCCCTCTATAGAGATATTGAGCTGAAATTTTGCACAGATTCTTTTTTTGTCCATAAGCAGGTTAAGTTCGAAGGTGGGCTATATCGGACTATATCTTGATATAGCCCCCATATAGACCGATCCGCCGATTTAGGGTCTTAGGCCCATAAAAGCCACATTTATTATCCGATTTTGTTGAAATTTGGGACAGTGAGTTGTGTTAGGCCCTTCGACATCCTTTGTCAATTTGGCTCAGATCGGTCCAGATTTGGATATAGCTGCCATATAGACCGATCCTCCGATTTAGGGTCTAAGGCCCATAAAAGCCACATTTATGGTCCGATTTCGCTGAAATTTGGGACAGTGAGTTATCTTAGGCCCTTTGACATGTTTCTTCAATTTGGTCCAGATCGGTTCAGATTTGGATATAGCTGCCATATAGACCGATCCTCCGGTTTAGGGTCTTAGGCCCACAAAGCCACATTTATTTTCTGATTTTGATGAAATTCGGGGCAGTGAATTGTGTAAGGCCCATCGACATCCTTCGTTAATTTGGCTCAGATCGGTCCAGATTTGGATATAGCTGCCGTATAGATCGATCCTCCGATTTATGGTGTAAGGCCCATAATAGCCACATTCATTATCCGATTTTGCTGAAATTTGGGACAGTGAGATGTGTTAGGCCCTTTGACATATTTCTTCAATTTGGTCCAGATCGGTTCAAATTTGGATATAGCTGCCATATAGACCGATTTCTTGATTTATGGTTTTGGGCCCATAAAATGCTCATTTATTGCCCGATGTCCCCGAAATTTGGAACAGTGAGTTAAGTTAAGCCCCTTGACATACTTCTGCAATATCGCACATATCGGTCCAGATTTGGATATAGCTGCCATATAGACCGATATCTAGGTTTTAGGTTTTGGGGCCATAAAAGACGCATTTATTGTCCGATATCGCTGAAATTTGAGACAGTGAGTTTGGTTAGGCTCTTCGACGTCCTTCTTCAATTTTGCCCAGATCAGTCCAGATTAGAATATAGCTGCCATATAGACCGATCTCTGGATTTAAGGTTTAGGGCCCATAAAAGAGGCATTGATTGTCCGATTTCGCCGAAATTTGGGACAGTTCTTAGTGTTAGGCTCTTCGACATGTTTATGCAACTTGGCCCAAATCGGTCCAGATTTGGATATAGCTGCCATGTAGACCGATATCTCGATTTAAAGTCTTGGCCCCATAAAAGGCGCATTTATAATCCGATTTCACTGAAATTTGACACAGTGACTTATGTTCGGCTTTTCGACATCCGTGTCGTATATAGTTCAGATCGGTATGAGGTATATGAGTATAAGGTATGAAATTTTCACCGAATTTTTATGAAAGGTTCGGCCCGGCCGAACTTAACTCCTTTTTACTTGTTTTTTATTTTAAGGACTGATAGGTTACCATAACAAAGATAAATGCTGCATGATCAATTTTTAACTCTCTGCCCTCTCTCGTGGTGGCGTCTCCATTCAGTTGATACATTTGCAAACAGATGACGCTTTTCTTAATGTCATAACTTGTCATAACACTGAATGTCATTACTTTGGAGGTATGGCCGCAGTGTCTTATTAGGTCATTATAACTGATCAACTGTTTTGGGGTGAGGTGGCCCGCTAGATATATGAGCAGAATAAAGATTTTATATTCGCAGTCCATAAACTTTTACTTTGAATTGAACCCCATATTGTCATAATTGGTGTATACAGCCGTTTGTTGGGGGCGTAGGACAATTGTGCGCCTCACTTCATCTGCCACTTGAGCACAAATTTGAATGACGCACTCCACTTAAAAATATATCTATCACTTGATCCCCCATTGGTTTAATAGGTCAAATAAACTATTGGAGGCAACTTTAGGAAGTAAAGTACCACCTAGATTCTTGGACACAAAGTTTAATGTCATATTCGTAACCTGCTATCAAATACATTTAATTTGAGGCTCATCTAGCTATGATCGATTTATATTCTCATTTGAGGGTGGGGCGACCATCAATTACTTGAACCTCATTTTTATGTCATATTCGTAGTCTAGTCCCGAATACATTTCATTTGAGTCCCACATTGATATTTAAGTCCAATATGTTTGTTTGGGGGATTTTTTGGGGACGGATGACCCCTCGCATACTTGATCCCAATTTTTAATACCATATTCGTATTCTACTCCACTATAACTTTCATTTGATACCCATAATGTCCCTATCGGTCCACTTTTGATTTTAAGAGGTGTTTTTGGGGTAACGGAGGAGGGTCCGCCCCCTTCCAATATCGACAAACTAAAAAGCCTTTTCATTCTTCCTGACCATTTTCGTAATCTACTCCCGTATACCTTTCATTCGAGTCCCATATTGTCAGTATCGTCTAATAAACCTATTTAAGGGGGTTTTGGGGTCGTGGCGGCTCCCCAGTTACTTGGATCCAATTATTAATATGAAATTCGTAGTTTACTCCTAAAAACCTTTCATTTGAATCCCACATTGTCCCGATCGGTTCACTTTTATTTTGGGGTCGTACTTTTAGGGTAAGGGGGAGGGTCCGCCCCCCTACCGATATCAATAAATTATATAGCCTATTGCTCCTTCTGGCTTATTCCCCACAATCTGTGAAAATTTGAAAAGAAATCGGTTCAGCCGTTTTAGAGACTATACGGAACATACATTAACAATTTGGCTGAAATTTTGCATGTGGTGTCATGTTATGACTTCCAAAAACTGTTCCAAGTACGGTGTAAATCCATAACCTGATATACCTTCCATGTGAACCGGTCTCTCGTTCATCCTTATTCGGTTCCTAGAAGTATGTAGAATAAAATAAAATTATGCCCTTCAACTTAATTTATTTTGTATAAATTTTTAACATAATCCATGGTGTTGGGTTCCCAAGACTCGGCCCGGCTGATCTCCCGTTTTGACTTCTTGAGCCCTTACAAGCCGCAATTGTTCTATGTTCTTGTAGCTATGTTAAGATCAGTAACAAAACAATCCGTACCAAATTTTGTGCATCGGTTGAAAATTGTAATTACTACGGCCATTTAAGTGCAGATCGGACGATACATATATATATGAGCTATATCTAAATCTGAACCGATTTTAACCCAAATCAAAAGCCTTTGTCCTTGGGCCAATGAAGTGACATGTGCAAAATTGTGTGACGATTGGGCAACAAATACGACCATTAGCTTGAATACAAGAATACTTGGACTCACAGACATGACTAAATCGAATCAGAAAGTGATTCTGAGTAGATCGGTATACTTATTAATGGGTCCAGCTCTTTTCCTTCTTAGCCTTGCAAACAAATGCACAAATGTACTACAGTGGTGGTGTAGGGTATAAAAAGCGTCGGCGATAGTATGCACCCCTGCTTCACTCCTTTATCGATCCCGAAAGGACGGCTGCCTTTTCCATCGAAACAGACTGAAACTTTAGCATTCCAATACAGCTCCATAAATAGCGTCACAATTTTTTCTGGGATGCTCTTATTCAAGATCAAGCTCCACATAGAGGTTTGCGAAACTGTGTCAAAGGCACGCTAGATGGGGATGTGTATTAAGTTCTGCAGACTGTTCAATGATTATACGCAAGGAATTGAGTTGGTCGGCCCAAGAACATCCTGGCCGAAAATCTACCTGTCCCTTCCGCAAAATTTTGTCAAATGCAGGCGAAATACGGTGAAGCAGAAGGCTTATTTATTGTGTTTAGCAATATAATCCCTCTCTAGTTTTTACACTGGCTGAGGTCACCCTTCTTTGGGATCGTGACCATGATTGGCTTCTTCCATTCTGAGTTGGTAACATTTGTATCCCAGGCCTATCTTTAATGATTGTGACAATGGGGTGTTGGCCATGCCACAACATTTACTTTCTTTTAAAAAATCCGCAATTACTTTTTGGGCAACCCAATATATGAATATCACATTCATTAGGCACCTGGACTATGTCATTGTTGTACAGGGCGAATAGTAGTGGACCTAAAACAGACCCCAGCGGTACTCCTCTTGGTAGCCTAATCGGTTGTGAATAAATCTCCTTCGAAATTGCTACCTGTTCTCTATCATTCAAATAAGAAGACACCATATTACTAGCTGTGTGCTTAGGTGCTGTTTAGAGAGATAGAGAGAGAGAGAGAGTATCTTGTTGCTTTAGACTTTAGATGGTTCTTAAAAGAACCATCATCCTTTCAAAAAACTCCATCATCGGTTTGTGTTGGGGAGGTGTAACCGGTGCACGGAGTGGGTGCATTTCTAATCTTGCTGAAGCCTAACGTACGCAACAACAGCACCCCATCCCCATTGCTGCCAGGCCAGTGCCGGAAAGTGTATTCTTCTTGCAATTGAATTACAATGGTCTGCTAGGCGAGATCGACGAAATAGTGGACCAATACCTGCAGCTTGCACAGTTGTCACGCATTCAGTGATCTACGCTAGGGTCGCTTAAGGAAGGGAGGTGGGGGATTGGCCTTCGTGATACGCCATTCTGTGTAGTATAGACCCATCTCGCCAGCTCCTGGCGCTAGTGACCCCAACATGGAGTGCATGGGAATAGCAGTCAGGTGCGATACTGCCGAGATAGAGCTATACAACGTGTTGTGGCCAACCCTACAAGCCCTAAATAAGTGGGTTACTGTCTGGCCATAATCGTCTAGTTCTAGGAGACTTTTATGCGCATCACGTTTCATTCTCATTCTCCCTAGGCAACGACCAACGGGACAGAGCATATTGTAGACTCCACGTGCAGACATTTCCAGCTCACCAGACATTTCCATTGCATCCCCTGATCTTCTGAGTGACGTATCCTGGCAAGCCGTGGTTTCTTTGGGATCACACCACCTCCCCATAAGACTCACCATCGGCCGAACACCCGATTTTATAACCTCTGAGCGCCGCACGTTTATCAACCAGAAGAAGGCCCATTGGATCGGCTTCATTCGCCGCTTCAGTGAACTGACACCCGCCTCAATCGTGGTAGTTGCTGAGATAAAATTCCTAGACATCAATAACGCAGCAGCCGCTCGCTTTATACCAGCCGGTCCAATACCCCTAATGCGGCCCAATTTCCCTAGGCAGGCAGACGAACGTGATGGGATTCGTTGCACTAACCCCAGAATAGGCGAGCTGAATTTGGAAATTAATAGGGTAGTCGGTGAATATAAGCGGAATTTGTGGCTGGAACACTTGGAGCAATAAAACTTAGGTACCAGTTTAGGCAGGTTGTGGTCAACTGTTACATCACTCTCAAATCGCGATAGACGGGATGACAGGCCCTTAAACACTTTTGGCAACGTAACTGTGACTGATCCGCCAGGTTGTTCAATCTCAATTTATTGTGCTTCCTGAGAGTTACAGGGCTAGGAGGGGAGCCTTACCGGTGGTCCCCGAGCCGATGGACAACTATCAGAATTTTATCAAAGTCATCTAAGACATTGGGCCCCGAGGGAATCTCTACACTGATGCTGAAGAATCTGATACCACCTGAAGTCGAGTACCTTACACCTGTTCTAAACCGGGTACTATTAGATTTGGATATAGCTCTACTATATATATTCATCCGATTTGGACTAATATAGCAATAATGTGGTCATTTGTTTACCAATTCACTTGCAATTTGGCACAAAGGATTCCCTTATAACTCTCATCATTGCTGTTGAATTTTCATAGAAATCGATTCTTATTCAGATATAGCCCCCCAATTTTTAATTTTATAGCCTTTGTCAAGGTGTTCCTTAACGGATTTTCTGTAAATTTTGCACAATGTCTTTTTCTATGATTTTAACTCGAATCAGAAAATAATTCTGAGTTGTTCGGTATACAGTAGTGGTGTAGTGTATAAAAAACAAGTAAAAGCGTGTGTTCGGCCGGGCCGAATCTTATATACCCTCCACCATGGATCGCATTTGTCAAGTTCTTTGGCCGATATCTCTTAATAGACAACGAAGGATAATAGATAAGAATTGCTATGCTGTTTCAGCTAAGCCAAGTTATGAACCGATTGGGAACCTACTGGCCTGGGCTGTTGAAGACCAAAATCGTTTTATCTATAGTGGCTCAAGAAATTGGGAAATGAAATATAGTGGCTCAAGAAAATGGGAAATCTATTTATATGGAAGCTATACCAGATTATCGACCGATTCAGGCCATATTTAACACGTATTTCATACAAGAAGTCGCCCTCTAGCAGCTCAAGAAGTCAAGATCTGAAATCGTTTTATATGGGAGCTATATCAAGTTATGAACCGATTTAAACCATACATGGCAGAATTGTTGGTAGTCAAAAAAAAACACTTGGTGAACAATTTCAGCGCAATCGGATGATAATTGCGCTCTCTAGAGGCTCAAGAAGTCAAGATCGGAGATCGGTTTATATGGGAGCTATATCAGGTTATGAACCGATTTGGACCATACTTGGTAGAGTTTGTGGAAGTCAAAATAAAGCACATAGTGCATAATTTCAGCCAAATCGGATAATAATTGCGGACTCTATCGGCTCAAGAAGTCAAGATCTGAGATCGGTTTATATGGGAGCTATATGAACTGATTTGAACCATACATATCACAATTGTTGATGGTCAAACCTAACCACATCATGCAAAATTTCAGCCAAATCGGATAGTAATTGCGCCTTCTAGCGGCTCAAAAAGTCATGATCCGAAATCGATTTATATGGAAACTATATCGAGTTATGGACCGATTTGAACCATATTTGGCACTGTTGTAGACGGTCAAACCAAAATACTTTGTGATAAATTTCAGCCAAATCGGATAATAATTGCGCCCTCTTGAGGCTCAAGAAGTCAAGATTCGAGATCGGTTTATATGGGAGCTATATCAGGTTATGAACCGATTTGGACCATATTTGGCAAACCATTGCAAATCAAAATAAAGCACTTGTTGCAAAATTTCAGCCAAATCGGATAAGAAATGCGCCCTCTAGAGGCTCAAGAAGTGAAGACCCGAGAGAGAGGTTTACATGAAAGTTATATCAGGTTATAAACCGATTTGGACCATACTTGCACATCAAAATAAAGCACTTGATGCAAAATTTCAGCCTAATCGAATAAGAATTGCGCCCTCTAGAGGCTCAAGAAGTGAAGACCCGAGAGAGAGGTTTATATGAAAGTTATATCAGGTTATGAACCGATTTGGACCATACTTGCACATCGAAATAAAACACTTGATGCAAAATTTCAGCCCAATCGGATAATAATTGAGCCCTCTAGAGGCTCAAGAAGCCAAGATCCGAAATCGGTTTATATGGGAGCTATATCAGGATATGAACCGATTTGGACCATACTTGGTAGGGATTGTGGAAGTCAAAACAAAGCACTTGGGGAATAATTTAAGCCCAATCGTATAAGAATTACGCCCCTAGCGGCTCAAGAATTCAAGATCTTAGATATAATAATTGCGGACTCTAGAGGTTCAAGAAGTGAAGATCCGACATTGCTTTATATGGGAGCTATACCAAAACATGGACCAAATTGGGCCTTTTACAATCCCAACCAACCTGCACTAATAACCTATATTTGCGCAAAATTTCAATCGCCTAGCTTTGTTCCTTCGAAGGTAAGCGTGCTTTCGACAGACAGACGGACCGACATGGCTACTATATATACTTTGGGTCTCAGCTCAATATTTCGATGTGTTACAAACGGAACGACGGAATTAGTATACCCCCATCCTATGGTGGAGGGTATAAGACAAATTTATATGAAATCAATTTCAATTTTGTCATGGATTTCTCCATATGTATATTAGACTAACGAATGAAATTATGTTGCCCATTTATGTTTGCAATTCAGCTCTTCTGTCAGTTACATAAGACTGTTCCATGTGTGCGAAGTTTCGAACAATAAATTGAATATTGCTATATATTGAGTTGCCCAAAAAGTAATTGCGGATATTTCATATAGTCGGCGTTGGCAAATTTTTTCACAGCTTGTGACTCTGTAATTGCATTCTTTCTTCTGTCAGTTATCAGCTGTTATTTTTAGCTTGCTTTAGAAAAAAAGTGTAAAAAAAAGTATATTTGATTAAAGTTCATTCTAAGTTTTATTAAAAATGCATTTACTTTCTTTTAAAAAATCCGCAATTACTTTTTGGGCAACCCAATATATGTTTTTCTCTATATACATATATATATATATATAGAAAAAAAATATATTGTAGCGGACCGCTACTTATTCATTACTATGTGTACTTTATTGTTTAGTTTATTATTGATTACTTTGTTATTTTGCCATAGGTACATTTTCATTCATTAAAGACATTACCTAGTTTACGTGACATTGACAACACTGAGAATGAACGATCAATATGTTATTTTCGTTAAGTTGAGCTTTCTGGTTTGCTTTGTGTTCAAAAGCTCTTTTCCAAAACATATAAAAACAGAGCACTTGCAGTGAAACGTTCATTCTCTTTGTACAGGTCAGTGGGTAAGGTGACAAGCAAGCAATAGTAACACAAAACCTCCGTGGTGCTTCGCGTACCGTTGGTTGTTGTTATTGCTTGATGTTGTTACATATATATTTGGTTGACAAACGGCCAAACGAACAGACAGCACTAATGATCCGCGGTTGCTTCTCGCGCCGTTTCATTATGCTGCCTCGTTCGTGTTGTGCTGTGGTACGGTTGTTGGTACAGCACAGGCATCCGCGGTCGCTTTTCGCGTCGTTTGCTTGGCTGTACCAATGATTGCATCATTCGTGTTGTTAGGCATATTTTATATATAATGCATACATAACGGTCATTCTCTTTGTACAGGCAACATTCATGTTACATATAGCGTCCATCTAAATAAAGCAGAATTATAACGTTTCATCATTAACCCACACATTTTATCATTTCGGAAGGAATTATTACATATTTTATGTAATTGGCGCCCAAAAACCCCAATCCCCGCTACAAACTGTCGCCCAACTGCGGGGCCCGAATTACGCCCGTATAGCCGTGCAGAATTGTTTGTTTGTTTTTCGAGCTGAAAATATTTTAATTGTGTGGAGAGAGGAAAGCGTTTTGTCCGTATTTGGCACAATTTTTTTTGTCTTGTAATTATTGGAGATTTTCCGTCTAAAGCCCTGGCTACTTCATCTGATAGTACAGAGGAGGTTGAAGTTTTTGCTGAAGAAACACGCAGAAGCCAACGAATTGCAGGCAAAGCTATGGTTTCCCTGTCGACCGAGCAATTCGAACGTCTATTGAGCGCCGTTAATCGGCCCAGCGAAAAATGCGGTTCTTTCAGTGGTTGTTCAGCCAGGTATAATGGAGAGCGGAATCCCACCAAAGTGGAAGAATTTATTTCTGCCATATCCACTTACAAAGCTGTTGAGAATATATCCGACGCTAACGCTGTGAACGGCATGCCAATGCTTTTGGAGGATGATGCTGCAGAGTGGTGGCGTGGTGTTAAACAAAATGCTAAAGTTTTTGCTGACGTCATCAAGATGCTACGTGACGCTTTTTCACCCCCTAAGCCTGCGTGGCGCATATATGCCGAGTTAAACGAGACCAAGCAACAGAAAAGTGAGCCAACAGACAGTTTCATTCGGAAAAAGAGAACATTGTTTGCCCAGTTGCCAAGGGTTCCGTCTGAGGCTGATCAGATTGACATGGTATTTGGAATGTTGCACTCGCAAATAAGAGAACGTGTCTACCGACATAAAGTGGAAACTTTCGACCAACTCCTAGCAGACGCAAGAGAAGCGGAGCAGGTTATTTGTGAACGCGGTGTGGTGAACTCCAATGGAATTGATGGAGGTCCCAAGGGCGGTCCAAAGCGATGCACTTTTTGCCGTAAGAAAGGCCATGTTTTTGAAGAATGCTTCAAACGACAGAAGGCAGTATCAAAGGCTACAGTAGAGGCAGAGGCAGCAGTCGTAAAGCCAAAGTTAGCATGCTATGGATGCAATGCACCTGGCTATGTTCGTGCGAATTGCCCTACATGCAGTAATAAGCCACGAAGTAATACTCCAATCACAGTGAGTTTCAACTCTTTGGGCATGTGTGTCGGAAGAGACATACCAATGGTAAATGTGGAATTATTCGGCATCCCGGGTCAGGCATATTTTGACAGTGGAGCGAAGACCAGTATCGCAAGTTCGAACTTAAAAAGAATTATGGAATTCAAAGGTTGCAAGTTCAAGACCGTAGACTGCCGCACGACGCTGGCCGATGGGAGTACAAATGTTCGCAAATTCTTGACGACTACATGCAAGATCTCTATTGGAGGCAGATCATTGGATATACACTTCTTGATTTTTCCGGATGACAAGAATAACCGAACCCTGCTTGGCACAGATTTTATGGAGCAGGCGCAAATTGTCTTAAATATGGGTCAACAACATTGGTACTTTGAAGGGAGTCCCACAGAAGTTTTTGATTTCGCCGAAGAATGGCCCCTAGAATTGAACTTGGTGGAAACCATAAAGGTGGCAGAGACACATCTCAAGCGTAAGACAACTGAAGTTGCAGCCCAACATGTTGAGCCCAATTTTGTGACGCCAAAACGTAATTGCGAAACATATGTTTCAGATTTTGAGAGTTATGGACCGGATTATAATGTGGTGTCGGACTACTCTCCACATTCCATACAAGCCATATTTAAAGATGCCATTCCGACTGACATGGTAACCCCAGAAAGGGTAAGAAATAATAATCTTTTCCCAGACCGCAGCGAGAAGTCTAATACCGACCAGGATGAACCGATGTTCATCCCTCTATATATGTTCGAGTACAACATTTTGAAGGACTTCGATGCAAATAATTTATCAGAAGCGGAAAGAATAAAGCTGGATGAACTCTTGACTTTGCATGCTAAGGCGTTTGAAGATTCTGGAGAACCTACACCCTACGCTGTCCACAAGATTAATACTGGCGACCAGCAACCAATATTTTCGCCACCCTATCGACTGTCATTTGCGAAGACTAGGGAGCTGAAGACAGAAATAGATGTGCTGCTGGAGAATGACATAATCGAAGAGTGCGACTCGGCATGGGCTTCACCGGTGGTCATGGTTCCCAAAAAAGACGGTTCTGTCCGAGTATGCGTAGACTACAGGAAGCTTAATGCGGCTACCATTCCTGATCGTTATCCACTTCCACGTATGGAGGACTTGCTCCATGCGGCCAAGAGCACCAAATACATGACAACTTTAGACTTGCAGAGTGGTTATTATCAAGTCGAAGTTGCTGTCGAAGACCGGGATAAAACATGTCTAATAACCCCTTTTGGTACGTTCCGGTTTAGAAGAATGCCTTTTGGGTTAAGAAATGCCCCCTCCACGTTTCAACGCTTGATTAATAGATTCAAGGCGGGCATTCCTAATGTGTGCGTCCTAGCCTATTTGGACGATTTAATTATCTGCTCCGAAACATTTGACCGTCATCTTAATGACCTGGAATTGGTCCTCAAACGATTAATTGCATTCAAACTACGTTTAAACAACCGGAAGTGCAGATTTTGCTGCTCAAGCGTACACTTCCTTGGTCATGTACTCACACCGGAAGGAATAGCCGTAGATCCAGAAAAGATAAGGGCAATAGTAGATCGGAAAGAACCTCGTAATGTGAAAGAGCTAATATCCTTTATCCAGACCTGCTCCTGGTACCGCAAATTTATAAAGAGCTATGCTGAGATTGCCAGACCCCTTACCAATTTAACAAAGAAATCCGCAAGTTGGAAGTGGGGAAGCTTAGAACAAGAGGCATTTGATAAACTGAAGCAGACTTTGACAACTTCACCCATACTGAAACAGGCAGTAGATGGTATGCACTTTCAAATTCAGGCTGATGCTAGCGCCTACGCTCTCGGAGCAGTTTTGCTCCAGGGGGAGGGAACAGAGCTACACCCTATAGAGTACGGCAGTCGTCTACTAAGCTGCGCAGAGCGCAACTATTCGACCACAGAAAGGGAGGCTCTCGCAATAGTTTGGGCATGCAACAAATTCCGTGGTTACATAGAGGGAGGTGAGGTCAAATTGCTCACAGATCATCAGCCATTGAAATGGCTTCTGAATGTTAAATCACCCACGGGTCGTCTCGCAAGATGGGGTTTGCAGATCCAACATTACAATTTCACAATTGAATACGTCCCTGGTAGGAATAATACTATGGCGGATATGCTTTCAAGACCACCATGCCCGGAAGATATTCATGAGAACAAAAATAATTGCATTTGTGCTTTCATCGTGGACATTCCAAGCAAAGGGCCGTCAGAGATTCGAGAGGGTCAGATGAAAGACGAATATTTGGCCGAAATTATAAAATCTTTAGAACATCAGGACGAGAATTCTGTTAAATGGATCAACAGAAGTTATATCCTAAATGAAGGCATTTTGTACTGCTACGCGAATGACGACAGTGATGAGGCGCAACTCGTAATACCAAGCCATGAAAGGGCAGATATCTTAAAGGCGTACCATGATGATAACACCGCAGGCCACTATGGTTCCGAAAGGACAATTGCTAGAATTGCCAATAGATATTTCTGGCCTGGAATGCGAAGTGAGATCGCAAAATATGTAAAGAACTGTGTGGATTGTCAACGTTTTAAGGCAACAAATCTTAAGCCTGCAGGGCTGCTGCAAACAACCAGCAGTAAGCAAAGATTTGAGGTGGTGGCAGTCGATTTATTTGGCCCATTACCCGAAACCGAGGAGGGTTACAGATGGATCCTTATAGTAGAGGACGTTGCAAGCCGATGGACCGAGTTGTTCAAGATGATTGATGCTACAGCAGAAGCCTGTGCCAAAATTCTGATAGAGGAAATATTCCTACGATATGGAATACCTCGGCGTATAAAATCAGACAATGGTGTCCAATTTGTTTCTGCGGTAATGCAGAAGGTAACTTTCTGTTTGGGCATTCAACAACAATTTACACCCGTTTACCATCCTGAGGCGAATCCTGTTGAGAGGAAGAATCGTGACCTTAAGTGTCAGTTAGCTATAATCGTCCAAGACCAGCATGATAGATGGCATCACTGCTTGCCATCAATCCGATTTGCCATGAACACTTCGAAATGCCAAAGTACAGGTTATAGTGCATCATTTTAACGTTTGGAAGGGAGATGAGAACGTTGGATGATGTACAACACGATGTCAGATCTATTATTCAGTCCGAAAACTTTATTCCCGAGATATCAACATACCTTCAGTCCCTTGTGCAGGTACTGAAATACGCAAAAGAAATGGAGATGAAGACGCAAGACAAGAATAAGGCCTATGTGGATCAGCATCGTCGACTTCAACCAGATTTTGATATTGGAACATACGTCTTGGTTACAACCCATGTCCTCAGCAATGCATCGAAGGGCATAACATCAAAATTTATGCCAAAAAGGGATGGCCCTTACATCATCACACGCAAGATTGGTTCATCAACGTATGAAGTTTCATCACCAGCCAATCCGAATATTCCGGTGGGTACCTATCATGCCTCAGCCTTAACAATATACAGGGGTGACCTTTCTGTTGAAGTGCCGGCACCAGTTCAGCCGATTAGGAAGCGAGGAAGGCCACGGAAGACCCATTGAATTAAAGACCTCTTATTGAAGCCATGTGTTGACGCGCTGCTCGGGTGAGGACCCGCACGTCAAAGGGGGAGACTGTAGCGGACCGCTACTTATTCATTACTATGTGTACTTTATTGTTTAGTTTATTATTGATTACTTTGTTATTTTGCCATAGGTACATTTTCATTCATTAAAGACATTACCTAGTTTACGTGACATTGACAACACTGAGAATGAACGATCAATATGTTATTTTCGTTAAGTTGAGCTTTCTGGTTTGCTTTGTGTTCAAAAGCTCTTTTCCAAAACATATAAAAACAGAGCACTTGCAGTGAAACGTTCATTCTCTTTGTACAGGTCAGTGGGTAAGGTGACAAGCAAGCAATAGTAACACAAAACCTCCGTGGTGCTTCGCGTACCGTTGGTTGTTGTTATTGCTTGATGTTGTTACATATATATTTGGTTGACAAACGGCCAAACGAACAGACAGCACTAATGATCCGCGGTTGCTTCTCGCGCCGTTTCATTATGCTGCCTCGTTCGTGTTGTGCTGTGGTACGGTTGTTGGTACAGCACAGGCATCCGCGGTCGCTTTTCGCGTCGTTTGCTTGGCTGTACCAATGATTGCATCATTCGTGTTGTTAGGCATATTTTATATATAATGCATACATAACGGTCATTCTCTTTGTACAGGCAACATTCATGTTACATATAGCGTCCATCTAAATAAAGCAGAATTATAACGTTTCATCATTAACCCACACATTTTATCATTTCGGAAGGAATTATTACATATTTTATGTAATTGGCGCCCAAAAACCCCAATCCCCGCTACAATATATATATATGTATATACTCTAAATATATATATATTTTTTTTCAATTTATATGTTTCTAATATTTCATTATATTTCTAATGGAGGCAATCAATTTTTTGTATGATTTTACGTATCCCTTTTTAAATTTTATTATATTATTTTATATAGTACTATTTGTTTGTGTAATAATTTTAATTTTTGTTAATTAACTGTAACTGTTTTTTAATTTTGTGTTATTCCAAAATTATAAACAAGTAAAAGTGGTTTGGTTTTGTGAGAAAATAAATCAAAATTATTTGTCTGTCGAATTTGTTTTTATTTTTTTTTTTTTTTTTTTTTTTGTAGAATATGATTTTTTTCTCTTCGTTCAGCACTTTGCTTCAATGGTATATCAATAACTGCCCTCTGTTACATAAATATCTTTCAATAAAATATCAAAAGTTGTTTTCTGTTTATTATTTTAGTTCTTTTTTTTATTAAAATTATTATCTCTTTAGATTTAGGAGAGCCTTAAGCTTATCGTTTCTTGACAACTATAATACAAAGTATAAAAAAACATATTTAAATATTTTTTTTTTTTTTTCGATTATCATACTATCATTAACAAGACTTTCTCAGAATGTTTTCTAATATTACATTCTTAACCTTTTGTAAATAATAATAGAAAATAAATTAAACAATAAATTACTATGCAAAAGGGAAGATTTGTTGGTTCAAATACAAAAAAATACTAAATAAAATAAATTCATATGGTAATTATTTATTGTGACAATTTTATTTTTTATTTTCTTGAAAATACAGAAATAATTTTTAATCATATTGTCATAAATATTTCTTCCCTCGCTATGTATAAATAAATTATTAAATCTATATGTCGTTATCATAAAAATAATTGCTTTATACAAATATCATTCATTATGTTTTTTTTTTTCTCTCATGGTTATAGGAAATATTCGATTTTTCTTTTTTTTTTCAAATATGTTTGTTATAAAATTATGTATATATATATACAACTAAGTAAACATTTTTATACAAAGGAGCCATTGGGAGGAGGAAGAAAGCAGAATGCTAAAAGTTCAAAGCAGAGCCAATTTTTCGTTTATCAAAGTGTTTGGAAAAGGTTATACTCTATGCAGTCTTTCATACAGCATATGCAGTCTTTCAAAGTTCCAAGTAAAACAAATTTCACCCAGTCAAGAAATAAAACACACACGAATTAAAATTTATACAAGATAAACTTTTATGGAATACAGATAGGGCCTAGGACTAACTGGTTTTCAACTCGTTTATGCGTGCAAAGTAATATAAAAACATTTTTTCATTTTTGTTAGGATGGTTATAAACTAAAACTAAACGCAAATACGAATTGATATTGCAACAATGTAAATCATTTTTGATTAATTTTAGTTAATTTCATTCATTTGGGGAAAATGTTAACTTAAACTGAACACATATACGAATTGATACTGAAATAACAATTTTTGATTACAAATAGAACCTTGGTTTCATATTGAAAAAATTTTTCAAAAAAAAAGATTTTTTATATTAACATTTAAGACAGTTATACACAAGAAACATACCTACATAAACGAAATGATATTGATACAAGGTGAACTTTTCCGGCCTTGATTTCAATCATTTTCATTTCCTCCATGTGTTTTGAACACAGAAATAATTTCCAAAAAAAAAAAAAAAATTGTTGGGAAAGTTGTACATTAGGAACACATACGAATTGAAAATAAAATATTGAAAACCATTTTTGATTACACATTGGACCATGGTTCTATTTTAGTTCATTTCACTAATATGTGAAAAAAATTTTTTTTCTTTGATTTTTAGGCGGTTACAAACTAAGAACACTCATATGAATTGATATTGAAATAGAGAACCATTTTTGAAATTTGAATTCTTTTTAGTGTTCATTCATTCATTGCCATATATGAGAAAAATTTGTTTAAAAAATTTTAATTGAAAGTTAAAGCTGCTGTACGCTATAAAACACACCCATACGAATTGATATTGGTAGAAGGTAAACTTTTTCTGAATACAAATGGGGCCTTGATTTCATTGGTTTTTATCTCACTTATGTGTGCAAACCTAGAAAAATTTGCAAAAAAAATGGTTTTTAATTTTTCTTGGGAACTAAACTAAACTGAACTGTTGCAAACTAAAACTGAACACATATAGGAATTGATATTGATATAATGTAAACCATTTTTGATTACAGATAAGACCTTGGTCTCATTTTAGATTATGTTGTTCATGTATGCGTATGTTATAAATGAAAAAAAAATAAAAAAAAAAAAAAATAAAAAAAAAAAAAAAAAAAATAAAAAATTGTGAAAAAAATTGTTTTTTTTTTGGAATTTTAGACAGTTATAAACTAAAAACACACACACACACAAACGAATTGATATTGATACAAGTTATACTTTCTCGGAATACAGATAATGCCTTGATTTCAATTGTTTTAATTTCATTCATGTGTAAAAGTAAAAAAAATTCACAAACAAAAATTTTTTTGTTTTTTCATTTTTGTTTGGAAAATTGTAAAGAGAACGCATATACGAACTGATACTTAAATACTAAAAACCATTTTGACTACAGATAGGACCCTAATTTCATTAGTGTTCATCTCATGCATGTGTGCAATGCTTTAAATAAAAAAAATATATACATGTGAAATTTTTTTTTATTGAAGTTTTAAACGGTTGTAAGCTACAAACACACCTATACGAATTGATATTACTACAAGATGAACTTTTACGGAATACATTTGGAGCCTTGATTTCAATGGTTTTCATTTCATTCATGTGTGAAAATTATAAACATTTACAAAAAAAAAAATCCTTTTTTGTTGGGAAAATTGGAATATTAACATATACGAATTGATATTCATATAATGAAAATCATTTTGAATTACACATAGGACCTTAATATCATTGGTCTTAATTCCATTCATGTGTGCAAAGCTATATAAAAAAAAAATTTTTTTTATTTGAAGTTTTAGACGGTTGAAAACTAAGAACACACCTATACGAATTGAAATTGATGCAAGGTAATCTTTTCCGGAATACAGATAGGACCTCGATTTTAATGAGGCTCATTCCATTCATGTGTGCGAAAAAATTAGCTAAAAATTAACACATATATCAATTAATATTGCAATAATGAAAGCCATTTTTGATTACAGATAGGACCTTGTTTCATTTTGGTTTATTTCATACATGTGCGCGATGTTATAATTATTGTTTGTCATTAAAAAAAACTTTAGACAGTTACGAGAATACACTAAGGACACACCTCTTAGAATTGGTATTAATACAAGGTATCCTTTCCGGAATTTCAATAGTTTCCATTTCATTCGTGTGTCCAAAGTTATAATATTAAAAAAAAAAAAAAAAAATGTGTTAAATTTGTAAACTAAAAATTAACACATATACGAATTGATTTTGAAATATTGAAAACCATTTTTGATTACAGATAGGACCTTGGTTTCATTTGAGTTCATTTTATTCATGTGTGCAATGTTATACATAAATGAAAAAAAAAATGTAAAAAAAAATTTTTTTTCTTTGTTTTGCAGTTTTAGATGGTTATAAACTAAGAACACACATATGAATTGATATTGAAATAAAGAAAACCCTTTTTGATTACAGATAGGACCTTGGTTTCATTTCATTTTATTCATGTGTGCAATGTTATACATTAACGAAAAAAAAATTTAAAAAAAAAAAAGTTTTCTTTGTTTTGAAGTTTTAGATGGTTATAAACTAAGAACACACAAATGAATTGATATTGAAATAAAGAAAATCATTTTTGATTACAGACGGAAGCTTAGCTTTGTATCAGTTCATTGTGATTAATGAGAAAAATAAAAATTTGTAAATTTTTTTTTAATTGAAAGTTAAACCAGCTATAATCTAATAACACACCCATATTGATACAAACACCTGATATTGGTACAAGGTAAACTTTTTCTGAATACAGATAAAGCCTCGATTTCACTGTTTTCCATTATATTTAGGTGTGCAATTTTATAAAAATTTGCAAATTTTTTTTTTTTTTTGGGAAAGTTACCAAATAAAACTGAAGACATATACAAATTAATATTCATGTAAGGTTAATTCTTTCTGAATTTGGAGAGAACCTTGTTTTCATTGGTGTTGACTTCATTCGTGTGTGCAAGTTTATAAATGGCAAACAAAAAAAAATTTTTAAAACTTTTTTTCCATTTTTGTTAGGACATATTTGAACTAAAACATGCGAATTGATATTGAATTAAGGTTAGCTTTTTCTCAATACAGATAAGACCTTGATTTCATTGGTATTAACTTCATTCATGTGTGCCAAACTATAAAAGGTAAAAACGGAAATATGTTAACAAACATTTTTTCTCAATTCATAAAAAAATACATAAATACGAATTGATATTGAAATAATGTAGAAGTTTTTTGTTTACAGACATGGCCTTGATTTCATTGTATTTCAATTATTCAAGTGTGCAATATAACAATTATGGCAATTAATTATGTGTGCAATATAAACTAAAAACACATAAATACGAATTGATATTGAAGTCGTTTGAACTTTTTCCGTATACAGATAGGACTTTGATTTCATTGTAGTTCATTGCATTCATGTGTGCAAATTTATGAATGGCAAAAATAAAAAATATTAAAAAAAAATTATTTTTTAAGAGAATTTGGAACTAAAAATTAACCTACATAAGAATTGATATTGAAATGAAGTTAACTTTCTCCTATTACGCGATGGTCCATGATTTATTTAATTTATGTGTGCAAAGTCAAAATGATAAAATTAAAATGTGTCAGATTTTTTTTATTATTATTTTTGCTAGGAAATGTATAAATTAAAAACACACATATACAAATTGATATGGATGTAAGGGATTTTTTTTTTTAGAATACAGAAAGGGCCTTGATTTTATTGTAGTTCATTTCATTGATGCGTGCAGTGTTCTATGTTTTGTCGTTGATATCACGAAAGTTTGTCTCTACCATGTGTGCAAAATCATAAACAAAACTAAACCTCTCCAATTTAGTTCCAATTCTGCCATTGATTTGGTCATTTCGAAATACAAATTTGTCTGCCAATAATCCTTCCTCTTCCTTCTTTACATTCTCTTCTTTCTCCTCCCCTTATCTCCATTCCATTTCAACATTCTTTCAAAATGTCAGTGTTTACTTTACTTAATATCGTATCGTGGCTAAGGTTTCGCTTAATATCCTTCGGTTACCTCTGACTCCAGCTACACCTCGTCAAAAAAAAAATTGTGTGTTCCATTTACAAATGTTGCGAGCAGCACCTATTTTATGGTTTCAACCAAGTTACAAAAAACGCTCTGCGCTTACTTAAACCCTCAGTTGCACTTGTTGTCCTACAGTAGTATTAATACATTCAAAACAAGCCAAAAATCGAGACCCTGTTCTTACAGAGTCTTTGTTAACCATTAGCTATTGCTGCTACGACTACTTCGGCTTCCACTGCTACCACCGCCGCCGACGACTCCACTACCTCCATTGGTCAGACGTTCTCCATTGGGTTTAAGTATAAATCTCAATTCGAAATTCTTATTCACCACTACGGCATAGAAAACATTGGCATTGCGTGGCAAGTCAACATCCTTGTCGGGCAATCTTTGGGCCAAAGTGTAATTATCAGCCTCATCTTCTATGCCCAGTTTCATTAAGGCATTGCGTATCACCTGTGGCGTTCTTTCATTATTCTTCACCATCATACTCTTGTAGACCACTATGCCATCCTGGGGCATGGTTTCAGATTCCAAAGTAATTTTCACTATATAAAAATCGGCATTAGCTCCTGGTGAATTCACAACTTGGGCATTAATCAGAGGTGAGCCTACATGGGTGGGTGTTTGAGAGCCACTCGTCGAACCATGAGTGCTACGCAGTAAACCATTGGAACTTTGCGAATGAATCATTTTGGGTTTATTCAAGCCCCCTCCTGAGTTACTGGAATCCAATGATAAATTCGAAACACTACTTGTAGCTGACATGTGATTGTTGTGGGCCTCCCTATCCAAGGAATTATGCCTAGAGCTGTTGTGGGAACTAATTTCACAATAGAACTGTGAACCTGCTCCACTGCTTGAGTTGGAAGCTATTGAATCGGTTTTTCGATGGCCCAATATAGAGGAATTCGCCGAGGACATATTCGAGGAGGTGTTACTCTTCCTGGGTGCTGTTGGAGGAGGTGCTTCCAATTGATACGACAAAGTGTGGGCATCCTCCTCCGTCAGCACAGGCATTGAGTAAAACCAACGATTGAATAAGGGGTCCTCTTCCAGGCTGTAGGTGTTGGCTGCTCCTTGCAACAGTTTGATTTTAGCCAAGACTTCAAACTCTTTGCGTTTCTTTTCAAAATTAATGAGATTATCCTCGCCCACCGTATCGGGATTGGCTTGATGAATCATGGTCAAATCGGTGAGAAAGGTACCCAAATAGGGAATGGTGCCATGGGAAGTGTGCGTACTCTAGGGAAGGAAAAAAGGCTATTGAAATGTTTGAAAACTTTGAGAAACGTTGAAAACTCACCTGTTTTTGTATAATTTTTTGCATATGGCGATCATTTTCGCCAACAGTTTCGGCGAATTTCGCTGTACCCTCTCGTATCAGCAGCTCTCTTTGAACAGATGCATTGTTATCTTCAGAACAAATGCGGGCTAGTTCTTGGAAAATTTCCAACTGTAATGAAGGAATACAATACAAGTGAATGGGCATGTTAAATACAAACAACAAAAACAATAAAATTAAGAAATATCCCCTACTGCAAGAACAAAAAGACAATGTCAACCCTTTAGTTTTTTTTTTTTTTTTTAATATTTTACTGTTTTTTTTTTTTAATTAAAACTGGTTAGATAAAGGTTTAAAACCCATAAAACAACGTTTTAAATTCTCTCCCTTTCAGAAAGATTATTCAAGTATTTAGAAGGGTAAGGTCTTTAATCAGTAAAAGTAAAACTAATGTTTTTCCTCCAATATCTCTCAGTTCATCCCTTAAGAAATCATGACGGGGGGGGGACGGGACTAAAAGCGTAACATTTTCTCATCTTAAGTGATGATTATTCATAAAAAGATTAAATATGACCAAGTCTTCCATGTTGGTGGTGGGTATGCAAATTTACCCATGAAAATTCCATTAAGCAACAGGAAAAAACTTCTCACATAACACTGA
Organism: Stomoxys calcitrans; assembly: GCF_963082655.1. Taxonomy (NCBI): domain Eukaryota; kingdom Metazoa; phylum Arthropoda; class Insecta; order Diptera; family Muscidae; genus Stomoxys; species Stomoxys calcitrans. Next base: position 20,873,303 of record NC_081552.1, read on the forward strand.
GTGCTATATCAGGTTATGGACCGATTTGAACAATACTTGGCACAGTTGTTGGATATAAAAACAAAACAGGTCGTGCAAAATTTCATTCCAATCGGATAAGAATTGCGCACTCTAGAGGCTCAAGAAGTCAAGACCCAAGATCGGTTTATATGGCAGCTATATCAGGTTATGGACCGATTTGAACCATACTTAGCACAGTTGTTGGATATCATAACAAAACACGTCGTGCAAAATTTCATTGCAATCAAATAATAATTGCGCCCTCTAGAGGCTAAAAAAGTCAAGATCCAAGATCGGTTTATATGGCAGCTATATCAAAACATGGACCGATATGGCCCATTTACAATACCAACCGACCTACACTAATAAGAAGTATTTGTGCAAAATTTCAGCTTTACTCCTTCGAAAGTTAGCGTGCTTTTGACAGACAGACGGACGGACATTGCTAGATCGACTCAGAGCGTCGAGACGATCAAAAATATATATACTTTATGGGGTCTCAGACGAATATTTCGAGTAGTTACAAACAGAATGACGAAATTAGTATACCCCCCATCTTATGGTGGAGGGTATAAAAATTGCGGAAATTTGTGGCTTCCAGGGGCGCAAGAAGTCAAATCGGGAGATCGGTTTATATGGGAGCTATATTAGGGTTTAGACCGATTTGGACCGTACTTGACACTGATGTTGGAAGTCATAACAGAACACTATGTGCAAAAATTCAGGCAAATCGGAAGAAACTTGTGGCTTCCAGGGGCTCAAGAAGTCTAATCGGGAGATCGATTTATATGGGTGCTATATCCAAATCTGAGCTGATAGGGCCCGACGTACGTCAATATTAAGTATCTTTGCAAAATTTCAAGCAGCTAGCTTTACGCGTTTGACCTGCTGCTATAACCACAAAAGGACATATCTGATGACAGTTATATATGGAAGCTATATTTAAAACTGGACCGATTTTGATGAAAATTTGCGGACAAACCATATACAATTTTGGAAAGATCGGATTAAAACTATGGTTGCAACAGCCATAATAGCTGACATCGGATGAATAATATATATGGAAGCTATATCAAAATCTGGAACGATCCAAAATTAATAGCGTACGTCCTTAAGCCAGAGCATATGCAAAATTGGATGCTAATCGGACAACAAATGTTACCCGTACCTTGATTACAAGAATACATGGACAGACAGACAGATCAGGAATGTAAGCCGATCAGGAATGTAAGCCGATCAGGAATGTAAGCCGATCAGGAATGTAAGCCGATCGGTATACTTAACAATGGGTCTCCTTCTTAGCGTTGCAAACAAATGCATAAAGTTATAATACCCTGTACCACAGTTGTTGTGTAAAGTATAAAAACAGGGTCCAATCAAAGTAGACCGATCAGGACAATATGGAACTCAAATGGAATGTATTTGGGAGTAGAGTATGAATATGATATTTTAAATTGGGTTCAAGTACCTAAGGAGCTGTTCCAAGCTCAAAACAGTCCCAAAACTACCGCCCACAACAAAAAGTGGACCGATCGGGACAATACAGGGCCTCAATGAAAGGTATTGGGAAATAAAGTATGAATATGATATTAAAAATTGGTCCAAGTACCTAGGGCGCCTTCCAAGCCCAAAATCGCAGCAAAAGTACCGCCCAAAATCAAAAGTCGACCGATCGGGACAATATGGAACTCCAGAGAAAGGTATTTGAAAGTAGAGTACGAATATAATTATGGAATATTAAAAGTGGCCTTACACAACTCATGTTCCAAATTTCGGCGAAATCGGTTTATAAATATACCATTTATGGCCCCAAAACCTAAAATCGATAGATCGGTCTATATGGCAGCTATATCCAAATCTGTACCGATCGGGGTCAAGTTGAAGAAGGATGTCGAAAGGCCTAACACAACTCACTGTCCCAAATTTCAGCAAAATCGGATGATAAATGTGGCTTTAATGGGTCTAAGATCCTAAATCGGCGGATAGTAAAAGCGTATTTCTGGGAACAAACCCTTCAATCGATAGATCGGTTTATCCAAACTGGGCACAGTTGTTCATAATAACACCTCATCTCTAGCCACTCCATATTTCAGAAAGAAATATATCTACCTGTTTTTACACGGCATATCTTTTACTATTTTTTTTTTATTTTCTCCCACTGTGCAGCGTCTCATCATCTCTCCCGCATGCTACCACTTGCCGCACCCATTTTGCATAAGTGAGCTCGTAGTCTTATGGGTCCCTTTAGGATGCCGACAGTTATACTGACCTTCTTATTTCCTTTCAGTAATAGCCTCGTGTTCATACGATCCAGATCTCACCATAGGAGATTGTTTCGCCGTTCGTCGCACACGTCCTTAGCTCGGACAACGTCGCAGTCCTCATGTCTTCCCTGCCCAATCATACGCTCTTTCATTCCCCCTACCTCCGCATTGGCCCGGCACCTAAACGATGCAAATCGTGTCATCCTCGAGCCACCTTCTTGCACTCCAAGACTGTTCGTGACCTTAACGTCCTGGTTGTTATTGCCCTGATGACCAGTTTACTGTGCGGTTACGGTTTTATGGTCAGGCAGTCGGAAATAGATCTCAGTCACTGGGTTCTCAATGTAGACCCCCAGGCCCACTCTGACCTCGAGCTTTGATCCATCTGTGCAGCATTAATTTCCAGATGGCAATACCAGAGTGCCTCGCACTCGACCTCAAATGTCGTCTCAGCTACCGGATCGGAAACCTCTTTCATTCCTTCCTTTCGTCGCCTAGGTTATACCGCGATGAAATGCTCCTATTCTATATCCATTCTGCCATCACCTCAAGTCTCATGACAGCAGTGGCTGCCTCACACTTTTTCTGTATATCTTTGGGTCGGATATCAAGTATAGTCTCCAGTGCCGTAGTGAGTGTGGTCCCTATTGCTCTGCCTGTGCCAAGAAAACATGCTCTTTGAATCTGTTGTATTATCCTTAAGTTGTACTTTTTTGCCATCGCAGTCCATCAAACTACTGATTGGCGGACCCTGGATTCAGGCCCCATTTCGAGCCTACGGCCAGTTTACATAGGACGCAACACCTGTGAGCCTTCTCAGTATGCTCCTGAAAGAAATTGGCAAATTGGCGCACCTTCGTCTTTCTTATGAAGAGGCAGATTTCACTCTTCTGTGGGCGAACATTGAAACCCCTAGGTCTAGCCTATCGTATGCCGTCTTCAAGACTCTTTCGGCCCTTTGCATAGATGATTCGGCACCTTAGAAGTGTTATAACATCGTGCGTAACAGACGTGTTCAAATCCCTCCTCAGTCAGCATAAGTAATAGGTTATTTATGGTGGTCACCCATAGCAGCGGCGATAAAATGTCCACCGGTCGCGGTCCTGTGCCACTTTCTCCCGTATATATTTATGCCATGGGACCCTCAATTTAACCATCTGTTCCTTAGCATATGGTTTATCCAGTCTCTAAGTTCCGGGTCCACCCACTACTGGTTTAAGGATTGGATCAGAGCGTCGGTCCGCACACGATGTCAATGCATAACGCCAATGTGTACCTCTTGGCATTAAAGGATTCTTCTACTTCTATTTTATGCACAACCTCGTGCAGAGTAGTCTACACCGTTCCTCTTTTGACATAGGAATAATGTTTGTATTTCAGCATCATGGTATCGACAATACATTCCAAGGTTTTCAGAAGAAAGGACGTAAGACTTATAGGTCAGTAGGCCATCCTTGACTCACGCCGTTCTTTCGAAGTATATGCAACTCCTAGGTAGACTGCAAAATTAGTGGTCAGATAAGGTGCCAGATAGTCGGCCTCCTTCTGTATTAATACCGGAAATATTCCATCAGGTCCGGGTGACTTAAATGGTCAGAAGCTCCTTAAAACTTCCTTTACCATCGATCAACCTCATTATTCCAAGATTCTGGTGTCTCCTAGAGTGCCTGAGGAGAATGCGTTTTCATGAAAAGCCTCATAATGTCCTCTGTTGTCTCTGATCTCATTGCCATGTAGTCTACTCACGTTTCAGTTTGGACATGGTTTTTTGAGAGAAACTTTTTCATCTGGGCGGCGTTATTAACGCTACCGACATGTTCGCTGAAAAGCTTCCAGGAGGCTGGTTTTGCCTCTTCATTGAGCCATGTGTAATACACATCCCAAAAAATTTCCGCTTTTTACGACGTGCTATGTTCTAAAGTCACGCTACAGACTTGAAAAATAGAGAAATAGAGAGCCGAAACTTTCCATATATTCTTTTTTTTGTCCATAAGCAGGTTAAGTTCGAATATGGGCTATATCGGACTATATCTTGATATAGCCCCCATATAGGCCGATCCGCCGATCTAGGGTCTTGGGTCCATTAAAGTCTTATTTATTATCCGATATTGCTGGAATTTTGGACAGTGAGTTGTGTTAGACCAGTCGACATCCCACTTCAATTTGGCCCAGATCGGTCCAGATTTAGATATAGCTGCCATATAGACCGATCTCTCGATTTAAGGTCTTGAGCCCATAATAGGCGCATTTATTGGCCTTATTTGGCAACATTTAGGACAGTAAGTTGTGTTAGGCCCTTGACATTTTTTGGCAATTTGGCCCAGTTCGGTCCAGATTTGGATATAGCTCACATATAGATCGATCTCTCGATTTAAAGTCTTAGACCCATAAAAGGCGCATTTATCGTCCGATTTCGCCGAAATTTTGGACAGTGAGTTGTGTAAGGCTCTTCAACAACTTTCTGCAATTTAGCCCAGATCGGTTCAGATTTGGATATAGACCGATCTCTCGATTTAAGATTTTTGACCCATAAAAGGCGCATTTATAGTCCGATTTCGCCGAGATTTAGGACAGGGAGTTGTGTCAGGCCCTTCGATAGCCCTTTTCAATTTGGAACAGATCGGTTCATATTTGGATATAGCTGCCATATAGACCGATCTCTCGATATAAAGTATTTTACCCATAAAAGGCTCATTTATTATCCGATTACGCCGAAATTTGGGACAGTCAGTTGTGTTAGGCTCTTCAATAGCCCTCTAAAATTTGGCCCAGATCGGTTCAGATTTGGATATAGCTGCCATATAGACCGATCTCTCGATTTTAAGTTTTGGCCCCCTAAAAGGCGCATTTATAATTCGATTTCGCTGAAATTGGACTCAGTGACTTATGTTGGGCTCTCCGACAACCGTGTCGTATATGGTTCAGATCGGTCTATATTTGGATATAGTAGCTACCAAAAAAAAAAAAAATATTGTTATACAAAATTGTGAAATGACTTGTACTTATTAGACCACTCAATATCCGTGCCGAATTTGGTCCAAATCGGACAATATTTTGATATATGGGGGTATAAATTATGCATTTTTCACCGAATTTTGACGCAAGGCGGTATGCATATATACCCGTTGTGGTGGGTATCCAAAGTTCTTTTTATACCCTCCACCATAAGATGGGGGGTATACTAATTTCGTCATTCTGATTGTAGCTACTCGAAATATTCGTCTGAGACCCCATAAAGTATATATATTCTTGATCGTCGTGAAATTTTATGTCGAACTAGCCATGTCCGTCCGTCTGTCCGTCCGTCTGTCTGTCGAAAGCACGCTAACTTCCGAAGGAGTAAAGCTATCCGCTTGAAATTTTGCACAAATACTTCTTATTAGTGTAGGTCAGTTGGTATTGTTAATGGGCCATATCGGTCCATGTTTTGATATAGCTGCCATATAAACCGATCCTGGGTCTTGACTTCTTGAGCCTCTAGAGTGCGCAATTCTTATCCGATTGGAATGAAATTTTGCACGACGTGTTTTGTTATGATATCCAACAACTGTGCCAAGTTTGGTTCAAATCGGTTCATAACCTGATATAGCTGCCATATAAACCGATCTCGGATCTTGACTTCTTGAGAATCTAGCGTGCGCAATTATTATCCGAATGGAATGGAATTTCGCACGACGTGTTTTGTTATGATACCCAATAGCTGTGCCTAGTATGGTTCAAATCGGTCCATAACCTGATATAGCTGCCATATTAACCGATCTTGGGTCTTGACTTCTTGAGCCTCTAGAGGGAGCAATTCTTATCCGATTTGAATGAAATTTTGCGCGACGTGTTTTGTTATGATATCCAATAATTGTGCCAAGTATGGTTGAAATCGGTCCATAACCTGATATAGCTGTAATATAAACAGATCTGGGGATTTGACTTCTTGAGCTTCTAGAGGGCGCAATTCCTATCCGATTTGGCTGAAATTTTGCATGACTTATTTTATTTTTACTTTCAACAACTGTGTCAAATAAGGTTCAAATTGGTTCATAACCTGATATAGCAGCCATATAAACCGATCTGGGATCTACTTCTTGACCCCTAGAGTTCGCAATTATTATCCGATATGCCTGAAATTTTGTACGACGGATCCTCTCATGACCATCAACAAACGTGTTTATTATGGTCTGAATCGGTCTATAGCCCGATACAGATCCTATATAAATCGTTCTCTCTATTTTACTTCGTGAGCCCCAATGGGCGCAATTCTTATACGAATTGGCTGAAATTTTACACAGTTCTCCAACATATAATTTAATTGTGGTCCGAACCGGACCATATCTTATTTGTATAAATATCTTGATCATAGATTGTTATTCCTCTTATTTTTTTTTTTTTTTTTTTTGTTTAATATTGGGTTGCCCAAAAAGTAATTGCGGATTTTTTTAAAAGAAAGTAAAGGCAATAGAATGCAAATGCAATGCACTGCATTTGCCAAATTCGCCATTACTTTTTGGGCAACCCAATATAAAAAAATGTCTCCTTACTCACCTTTTCCTTTGGCAAGACACCCCATATTTTACTTAAACGATAAATAGCAGATGAATTCAGACCAGTGACAATGGCTTTTAGAGAAGAGAAATTCTTAAGTAGCCTCAGCTCCTGAGCTATATCAATCCACACAGCTATATACACGGCTCTTTCCTTTAAAAGAGTGCGAGATGGAGAGAGAGAGAGAGAGAAGATTGAAGAAAAACGCCTCTATAACTTAAAACTGTATACCAAAACTTACCTGAGGTTCCAGGGCTCTCTCTATCAAAATACTCGTTATGACTCGATATAATACCTCATTGAACTGGGTCACTGTGGCCACCACTGTCTCACAACAACCCTGTGACCTTCGCGACCAAGTGGCTCCCAGACACTGATGTGATATCACCTTCTTGAACAAATCACAATCCATTCGCGTCAATTGTTCGGCAAAATGTCGCACATCGATACGGGGAAACCTATAAGTTTCCAGAAAGCACGCCCTCCTCTGAAACTCTGGCGCCAAATATAAGTCGGCAAATTGATCACCCAACCAGGGGGCTAAATTCTTTTTACTATACACCTGCTGACGCAGCAACATTTCCAGTTGATTTAAGGCTCTGGTGTGAAGATCGGAATTTGACAAATGTTTGCTGGTAAAGGAGATGAGATAGCGAAGATTTTCCTCATTCCAATCTTCGGGAAATCCATTCAGCCACATTTTCCACACTGAGACTAGAGTTTTCTTGTGCTGTTCATGTATGGTCGAGCTGGGATCATAGTCCACATCATCTTTGTGTTTTATATCCTCGATGCGTTGACGCTCGGTTAAGGCATTGAAGCGTTTGATGAACAAGCCGAGGACTTCTTTGGAGCTGGAGAAGGTACGATAAGTGTTGAGGAAAACATTGATGAATGTAGACTCCAGCTCGCCATCATCCGTGGCCAGGGCTTCGACAAGGCGCTCCAAAGTGGCCGCCTTGACAAAGCGCACTCTGACCATTTCCCATTCCAGATAGGAGATGTCATCTTCGGAATCGGGCTAGAAAATGGAGATAAGGGGAAGAAATTAAAAAAAGGAAGCTATAATTCTAATGCCCAATTCAAATGCCTTTCAGTCATATTTTAAGCACCAATTGACCACCGAACCCATTTAAAAATCGATATTCTCGAAATAAGAAAAATATGCTCATTTAAATCCATAACTGTTTACTGCCCTACCCCCTCCCTGGAGGCTAAATGAAGTCATTTGTTTTCAATGACGGTCATTGGACTTGGACATCCCACTCAGACACACACGCACACGCACACACACATCATACCATCTTTCACTTATATTTCCATTTCTCCAATTAAAGCTAATGACTTTCTACCCTTGCATGTGAATGAATGAAAGATACCCCGGACATAAGGGCTTTTAGGCGTAGAGGCGGTTGGTGGTATTCAAATAAATCATGTCTGTTTTTGAAAGGGCATAGGATGTTGTTGTTTTTGTTGTTGTTAACTTACATTGGCTGCTGAAGGTGTGGGTCGATGGTAGCACACCTTTTTCAGGTATACTGTATAAATGATATCGGTATCCTTTTCCTCACCCCATACTCGCCACGTGGGCTGTAAAAAACAGAAGAGAAGAGAAAGAAAGTGAGCGACAAAGTTAAATTATGTTTGTGTCATAAAAATATACGCACAAATGGCTTTTGATGAATTATAATTAAATTGGCTTAAATTGTTTTTCGACGCTGTATTCTTTTTTTTTTTCAACGAAAATTTTGAAGAAACAGAAAATTTATTATAGGCTATGGCAAATAAACCACAACGGATTCCATGAATTTCATTTAATGTCGATGATTGTTTGTTTTGTTTTACATGGAAATTGCCTACGTTTAGTTTTGCAAGTTGACAGAGTTCTGTATTTAGTCACCACCCCCAATACAGAGGTCATACAAAATATGAGCTGCCCACTTGGGGCACGAGTGAAAATGCTTGACTAGTACGATATGGACATGTCTAACGTTTTGGGTTTCATATGAATTTTTCAATATTTTCTTAAGCAGGAGGATAGACACAAGCCTAAGCAACTAAGTTTAGACAAAATTTTCTAGACAATTAAAATTTTTGACAACTTTTTGCGAAATTGCATAAAACTGCATAAAAAAAAGATTTTCAAAACATTTTCTATAGAAGCAAGAATATGATCAAATTTTCTGTCGATTTGACATTTTGACAAAAAATTTTAAAGAATTCAATTTAAACAAATCTTTCTAACGAATTACAATTTTGAAACAATTTTCTATAGAAAAAAAATTTTGACAAAGATTTTCATGGAAATTTTGAAAAAGAATTGTTATAGAAAAAAAATTTTGAAAAAAAAAAATTTTTTTTGCAACAAAAGTTTGAAAAACATTTTATACAACAAAATTTTGAAAAAACAATTTTTAAAAATAGAAATAAAATTTTGACAAAACTTTTTATTAAAATAAAATTTGGCAACAAAATCTTAGAAACAAACTTACACAAAATTTTCTACAGAAATAAAATTAAAAAAAAAAAATGTTATCAAAGTTAATTTTTGTAAAAAAATTCTATAGAACTAAAATTTTTTGTAGAAAAAAATGTTTAAGAATTTGTGAAAAAAATTTGCTCAAACTTTTCTATAGAAATAAAATTGTAAAAAAATGTTGTATACAAATAAAAATTTGAAAGAATTTTCTTAGAGATAAATTTGGACAAAATTTTTTATGGAAATAAAATTAAAAATTTCCTATTAAAATAAAATGTTGACAATATTTTCTATAGAAAAAAACGTTTGCACAAAATTTCCTACAGGAGAAAAAAAATTTGAAAAATTTTCTATCAAAGTTAATTTTTGACAAAATTTCCATAGAAATTTCTATAGAAAAAAAAAATTCCCCATATTTTTCTAAAAAATAAAATTGTGATAAAATTTTTCATAGAAATAAAATTTTAGCAAAATTTTCTGTAGAAATAAAATTTGGACAAAATTTTCTGTAGAAATAAAATTTTGACAAATTTTTTTAAAGAAAAAAATATTGACAACATTTTTAAAGATATAAAAATGCTGACAAAATGTTTTCTATAGAAATAAAATGCTAACAAAATTTTCTATGGAAATTAAATTAAATAAAAAAAACTCTTTATAGAAAAAACAAGTAAAAGCGTGCTAAGTTCGGCCGGGCCGAACCTTATATACCCTCCACTATGGATCGCATTTCTCGAGTTCTCTTCCCCGTATCTCCTTTAAGGCAAACATATGATAAAAGGAAAGAATTTCTATGATATTGGAGCTATATCAAGTTATCGTCCGATTCGAATTTAAGTTTTAACAACGTTTTATTTAAAAATAAAATTTTAACAAAATTTTCTATGGAAATTAAATTTTAAAAAAAAAATTTTCTTAGAAAAAAATATTTGCGCAAAATTTTCTTTAGAAATAAAGTTTTCTATCAATGTTGACAGCATTTTC